>NC_026004.2:94362989-94670858 GCF_000442705.2 Elaeis guineensis | reverse complement strand
CAATATGATTACAGCATGTTCATCTAATTGATTTTAAGATAGGTTAATCAATCAAAACCTTAACAAGCCTTGTCCCAAGACTCTCCAAACTATTCCAAAGTTTGGAACAATTCAACCCTTCAAGTTTCAGCCCCCACTAAAACTATTATAGCAATTTTAGAAAAAGAATCAATACAATAATAAAAACCCTATAGACGATGGATTTGCTGTCGTTGAAGCTCTCTTTGTAGAAGCTTTGAATATCAGCAGTGAATGCACTTGCTTTTCCTTGAATGTACTCAAAAAAATTAAGAAAAATTTAGTTGAAAGTGGGTGAACTCTCTTGAATACTATTGAATGTTCAAAAGTACTCTTTTGTTGTGAATAATATCTCTTCACTTTGTTTCTTGCCTTTCTTTTTAACTCTTGATCATTCCCTCCAAGTTTTGATGGATTTGAAACTAAAACTAGCCATTTTTAACCATTGGAGGTGAAAAATAATCGTTAAAAACTTATTTTGATGAAAACAGGCTCGCTACAGAACTAGTCGTTATGCCTATCAGACGGCATCGAGTCAGCTTGAACTGATCTCGAGTCAGCTCGAATTGCATTTGGACCTGCTTCATTACATTTTGGATCAGCTTGACTTCAAAACTCAAAAAATTTATGTTCTATCCCACTGAGAGAGCCGGTTCTGATAGGGGTCGAGTTGACTCAACTCTCAGTCATCTAAGTTTCAGCTTTTTGTTTCACTAAGGGAGCCGGTTTCGATTTAGATCGAGTCGGCTCGCTCTCAGAATTCAAAAAATATCTATTTATCTTTCTGAGAGAGCCGGCTCAATTTCATCTCAAGCTGGCTTGGCTATGTGCCAAGCCAAAGTTTCATTCCCGTTTCGTACCAGAGCTGGTTCAGTTCTTTGGTGAATCGGCTTTGATTCTTTAGAAAGACTTTTCTTATGCCGTTCGTCTTTACAATCGATTTCACTTGACTTGATTGATCTTCAATCACACTCAGAGTCTTCCAATGATAATTTTCTTTATAAAAATATTTTTTGACATACTTGAAAATCTTAAAAATTTAGACCTTCTGACAGTCCGATGTGGGACCTAGTGAACAGCCAGCAACAAAGGATGAATGCCTGGATTGAATGCGAAAGCACACATAAGTGGATTCGAGAAATAAAGAGAGGAAGAAAGTGTTTTTGAGAGAAAAGAGCTTTATTGCAATGAATTTAGTATTACATAATCTTGACCTATTTTTCAGTACATGTACTATACAATAGAGTCAAGCTCCAAGTTCAAAGAAAAACTTTCAAACCCAAATAGATCCAAGTACAGTTTTAAACTCGCGAAATTGAGTTGACTCAGTCCCAGCTTAGTCGACTCACTTCAGTCACTAAGTCGATCCAAACCCAAACTAGGTCGACTAACTACAGTTTTACCCACAGACACCCAAAAACTATACTTTATTCTTTTCTGTAGTTAGTCGACTCATCCAAAATTAAGTCGACTCACTTCCCACTGAATCGACCCAATTGTGTGCTGGCCAGAAACTTCTGAAACTTAGCTCTCTATCCTGCAGCCTTCTTGATATCTAGTCAACCCACCTCTAAATTAGGTCGACCTACCTGAAACTTAGTCGACCCAGTATCAGGGTGAGTCAACTAAGTTGCTGAAACTCCGTTGTCTAGATTGATTTCTTTGCTGGCTTGCTCCTTTCTTCCCTTGGCCTTTCTTCTTATGTTCCTAAGGCTTGGGAGCACCACACTTGAGCTCACATTCTCCACTTTGGTGCTCCCAAGTCCTTATGAACTTAGCTTTTCTCTGTAAACCCATCCGTGCCCCACACATCTGAAAGCTATCTCTAGGGAGGACCTTCGTGAGTGCATCCGACTGATTCTCCTTAGTATGGACCTTCATCAGCTCCACTTCATCCTCCTCTACAAGCTCTCTGATCCTATGGTATCGCACGTCTATATGCTTTATCCTAACATGATAGTTTGGGTTCAGCGTCAGCTACAGAGTGCTCTGACTGTCACTATATATCACCTTGCTTGGCTCCACCTCCATCTCAACAATCAGCCTCCTAAGCCAAAGAGCTTCCTTCATAGCCTTTGTAATTCCAATATACTCAACCTCTGTAGTAGATAAGGCTGTTATTGGTTGAAAGATTGATCTCCAAGATATCGATCCACCAAACATGCAGAAGAGGTATCCAGTGGTAGACCTTGTATCAAGATCTCCAGCATAGTTTGCATCTACAAACCCTTCTAAAAGATCCGAACCTATATATATCTCCCTGGAGTTTTTCTTAAATCCTCCCGGTTACCCACCAAAAACTAGACCATAGTCCCTTGTTCCCTGCAGATACCTCAATATCCACTTCTAATGCTTTCCAGTGCTCTTTTCCAAGGTTAGTCATGTACCTACTAACCAAGCTCACTGCATGTGCTATATCTGGTCTACAGTACACCATAGTGTACATCACACTGTCTATAGCATTTGCATAAGAAACTCTATCCATATACTCTCTATCCTCTTCTGATTGGGGGCTTTGATACTTGAAGAGAGATATGTGGCTTGACAATGGTGTCTCAATAGATTTGGCCTTCTCCATCCCAAACCTCTCTAGAACCTTCTGGACATACCTTCCTTGTGACAAAAGGAGCACTCCTTTGCATCTATCCCTAAAAATCTCCATTTCAAGGATTTTTTTGATTGGATCCAGATCCTTCATCTCAAACTCTAATGACAATGCTCGTTTCAGCCTTTTCACAGCCTTTATGCTTCTACTGGCTATAAGCATATCATCATACAGGGCATCCTTCTCAACTACGTCCTTGACATAGACACAGTAATCATGTTCACATCTAACAAACGCCAGACTCAAAACAAAACTATCAAATCTGTGATACCACTAGTGAGGGGATTGTTTCAGGCCATACAGTTGAAGTGAAATTTTAGTGTAGGGATAAAATGGTAATTTTAAAACTTTTTCAAAATTACTATTTTATAGTGAAAATTATTAATTAATCTAATTAATTAACATATATTTACCCTACACTAGGATCTAAATATGATATATAGCATGCATGCATTTAAATTTGAAATTCAAATTTGAACAGTAAATAATTTACTGCTATGTGTTCAGAACACATTACCTTTGTGCGGGTAGTCGATCGCCACAATCTGATCACTGTCGGGAGGGTCTGATCATCGCTACATAGCCATACAGTATGTCTAGCCTCTGTGGATCATCCACACGAAGCTCCCGATCTGATTGGCTCCTCACGAATGCTAGTTCGTGACTGCACCTTTTTGATGGCCAATGTTGATCGAATTCCTTTGATCGATGTCTACCGACTTCTCAGATGCTCTGGATCATCAGCAAAGATGGTAGAGAGGTTGATGATGCTCTCTCTAAAATTTGGTGGGCTCACGACACTCGTAGCTCACGTTCTCACTTCTCGAACCCTAAGCCAAAACCCTAGGGTAGACAAGAAAAGCTTGCACCCACTTCTCTCTCCTTTTTCTCTTCTTTTCTTTTCTTTTCTCATGCAAGAAATCTCTCTCATGCCACCCTTTTTTCTCTGATCATCTGTGCACACGCCCTCTCTTATCTCCTTTTTAAAACGATGCAAGACCGCATCTTTGCAGCATTTTTACTGCGTGAGAGGATAAAGATAAGTGGTTGCTCATTTGAATTCAAATCAAATTTGAATTCAAATGCCAACTAACTCATTCCTATCCACTCTATGCATGAGAAGAGAGGAGGCGTGGCTTCTCTTGTGCATGAAGAAATTTCATGAGAAACTCTTTCTCGTGTATGATAAGTGGAGCACAAGATGGATAAGGCAAGAAGGCACATGGGATAAGTTATCCATTTAAATTCAAACACCCTTTGAATTTGAATGGATAACAAATCAAGTTTATCCAAAATTTGTCGCACAAGTGTGGGTGTGAGATGCCTTCTGTGTGGGAGAAAATTCATGAGAAGTTACTTCTCGTGAATTCAAATAAGCACTGAAGAAGTGAGGTGGCGCAGGGAGAAAAGTCAAGGTGGTTTGAACCTAATTGAGCCAACCTAATCAAAATAGGTTAAGCACAATTAGACTAAATTAAACTCAATTTAATTAGGCTTAATTAGGCTCAATAAAATTCTAATCAAATCAAAAATTGACTAAGCCCAACCCCTGATCAAATCAGGGACCAAACCACTTCGATGATTAGGTCAACACTTAACCTAATCGGGTCAAATCCAACTGAATCCAATTCAATTGAATTTGATTCAAAAATAATTACTCAATCAAATTGAGTTAATTAGTGATCAAATCACTAATTAAATCTCTCATAAATATTGAGTTTAAATTCAATGAGCAATCGGGCATCAGAGTCCATCGATATGAAATCCTGATCAAAAATCCCAAACCAGTGGGACTCTTGACCCCGGTATCCAAAATGTGTGAAACTCATGATCAGAGAATTCTGATTCTCGATCATAGAATTTCAGACATGTAGGACTCAAAGTCTATTAGTATTAGGACTCTTCATCAGCCATCAGATCAGATAGGAACCTCTAATGTGTGTGACCCCACAGGTTCGAATCTAAGCCGGTAGCACAGGAACCAATTTCTGTACTAATCGTAGTGACCATCTAGCAATGGTACCCGATGTCCGGATAGGTCGAATAATCACAATCATAATATTCAGAACCTACGTGAATATAGTTACTGTATAATTCTTCTCTTTTGACCCCTGTGTTTAGGATGACTCAGGATTAAACTGTCAACCCTGATTAGATCATCCGAATCGTGCTCAACTCAAACAGTCCTGTGACTCCTCACTAGGACTACCCTAGCCAAGATTTTGCTAAATTAAAATACGACTGTACACGCTCCTGAACAGGAGTGGCCAATCCCATCTTGACACACGCACCGACAAGTCGAGTACTTGACTACACCCATCATCCTTCCATCACTGAATTAGAAATTCATGTAGTCTAGTGCCTAAGTACAGTGAGTTGCTTGCAAGTCACCGTGGCAGTCTTAGATCAGAGGGACATTTATACCCATATCCCATCGGAGCAAATCTTGACAGTAGAAATAGCTCCGGAGTCGGTCACGTTCAGTGCAGATGTACCCTTACATCTCACCTGTATGCCATACCAGTGTCTCTACACTCCTTGGTTAAGAGGATAACCAACCCATATGGCACACAATGACCTATGCTTGATAAACGTTGTCGTCCTTAGTAACAACGTATCATTTAGTCACGAACAGATTTAAGGACTAAACGATAAATCCTCCTTTGTCGAGTCTAAATAGTCCTAAGGACTTCACCACAACACAGGAGTTCATTAGAAGATGAAACAATTTATGATGAAAAATATCAAAATAACTTTTATTTATTTATAATTTATATACTAATACAAGAATTAGTACGACCATCAACGGGCTGACGATTTGCTTTGGGACACTATTTCCAACAATCTCCCACTTGGCCTAAAGTCAATCGATGCAGTATCTAATACCCATCTTCGACTTGAAGTCATCGAACTCCTTCACCGCAATGGCTTTAGTGAATGGGTCGGCCAGGTTCTCCTTTCCGTCGATCTTCTGAAGGTCGATGTCTCCTTGATCCATGATTTTTTGGATGAGATGGTAGCGGGGCAGAATATGCTTCGTCCGCTGGTGTGCCTTTGGTTCCTTCGCCTGAGCAATGGCTCCAAAGCTGTCACAGTAGAGCAGAACTGGACCAACAAGGGAGGGTGCTACTCCGAGCTCGGTGATGAATTTCCTCAGCCACACCGCTTCTTTGGCAGCATCTGATGCAGAGACATACTCCACCTTGCAAACTGAATCAGCCACAGTGTGCTGCTTAGAACTTTTCCAGTAGACAGCCCCACCATTAAGGGTAAAAATAAATCCCGACACACTCTTGCTGTCATCGTGATCAGACTAAAAATTAGAGTCTGTAAATCCTATAAGTCTCAAGTCCGATTGACCATAAACAAGCCACTGGTCCTTAGTATTTCTCAAATACTTCAGGATTGTTTTAACAACCTTTCAGTGATTCTCTCCTGGATCAGATTGGTATCTACTCACTACCCCTAGTGAGTATGCCACATCTGATCGTGTACATGTCATGGCGTACATGATAGATCCCACTGTCGAAGCATATGGAATTCTATCCATATGCTCTCTCTCTTAAGGTATTGTCGGACAATCTCTCTTCGAGAGAGAAATTCCATGGTCTATCGGTAGATAGCCTTTCTTGAAATTCTTCATGCTGAACCTTTTCAACATAGTATCAATGTACGTGGACTGGGATAATCCAAGCAACCTTTTAGATCTATCCCTATAGATCCTCATCCCTAGGATGTAGGAAGCTTCTCCCAGATCCTTCATGGAGAATTATGACGACAGCCAAATCTTTATTCCCTGTAATGTAGGGACATCATTCTCGATTAGGAGAATATCATCCACATACAATACAAAAAATACCACTACTGGACTATTAGCCCACTTATAAATGCAGGGCTCTTCTCCGTTCTTAACGAAGCCATACGTCTTGATCGTCCTATCAAAATGTATGTTCCAACTCCGGGATGCCTGCTTAAGTCCATAAATGGACCTCTGTAGCCTGCACACCTTAGACCATCTGTGGATGTGAATCCTTCAGGTTGTATCATATACACCTCTTCGTCCAGCTCTCCATTTAGGAAAGCTGTCTTCACATCCATCTACCAGATTTCATAGTCCAGATGGACAGCTATCGCAAGCATAATCTAAATGGATTTGAGCATTGCCACAGGAGAAAATGTCTCGTCATAGTCTATACCATAACATTGACGATATTTCTTGACAACCAAACGGGCTTTATAGGTTTCCATCTTTCCGTCTGTGCCTCTCTTCCTCTTGAAGACCCACTTACACCTTATGGGTTTTACTCCTTCGGATGGGTCAACCAATGTCCACACATCGTTGACCTTCATGGACTCCATTTTGGATTTCATGGCCTCTAGCCATTTTTCAGAGTCAGGTCTCTGCATTGCATCCATATAGGTGATCGGATCCTCATCATTTTCATCAAGTTTGACAGGATCGCCGTCCCAGACCAAGAAACCATAGTATCTGTCCGGTTGGCATGGTACTCTACCAGATTGCCTTAAGGGTGCAGGAACAATGGGCTTCGGATTTGATCTAACCAAATCCGGTTCAAGTTCAGCTTCTTGTGTCGATTTTTCTACCTGCCGAACTTCCTCAAGTTTGACCTCAGAGGCAATAGTCTCTTCACCAAGGAACTCCTTTTTTAAAAAGATTGCCTTAAGACTAACAAATACCTTTTGCTCATCAGCTAGGTAGAAATAATACCCTTTGGTCTCTTTTGGGTACCCTATGAAATAATACTTGTCAGACCTAGGTCCAAGCTTGTCCGTAATTAAACATTTATCATAAGCCGGACACCTCCAAATCCTAAGGTGCGAGAGTACTGGCTTACGTCCTATCCATATCTCATATGGTGTTTTGGTTACAGACTTACTCGAAACCCTATTTAGAAGGTAACAAGCCGATTTGAGCGCATATCTCCAGAGAGAGATCGACAGACCAGCAAACCCCATCATGGATCGAACCATGTCCAACAAGGTCCGATTCCTCCTTTCGGACACACCGTTATGCTGTGGTGTTCCAGGAGGAGTCCACTGAGAGAGAATTCCATTCTCTCCAAGATATGTCAGAAAATTATTGAAAAGGTATTCACCTCCTCGATCAGATTGAAGAGTTTTAATATACTTTTTAGTTTATTTTTCTATCTCATTTCGAAATAGTTTGAATATATTTCAAACGACTTCGACTTATGCTTCATTAAATAGACATACCCATACCTTGATAGGTCGTCTGTGAAAGTTATTAAGTAGAAATATCCACCTCTTGCACTTGAGCTCATGGGTCCACATACATCAGAATGTACCAGACCCAAGAGTTCACTGGCTCGCTCACTTCTTTCAATAAAAGGTGACTTGGTCATTTTCTCAAGAAGACAGGACTCACAGGTTGGAAGTGATTCACAATCACCAACTTCAAGAATTCCTTCTTGAGCCAACCTATTTATCCTGTTCTTATTGATATGACCTAGCCTACAGTGCCAAAGGTAGACTTCTGACACATTATATATTCTAGGATGTTTATCGGAGGTTTGAACTATATTAACAGGTTGTGATAGTAAGTAAATTCCATTATTTAGTTATCCAACAAAATTGTAATACCATTCAAAATGATATTACAAATATTTTCTTTTATTAAAAATTCATAGTCGTATATGGCCAAAAGGCCTACAGAAATAATATTTAATAAAAAGTTTGGACAATAGTGACATTCACTCAGAATTACATTACGAGAATTGATTACAAGGTTCATGATTTCTAAAGCTAGAACTGAAACTTTGCTTTCATCTCCAACGTTCAGGAACCTCTCGCCTTCATCAAATCTCCTACTGACCTGCAGACCCTGCATCGAATTGCAAATATGATAAGGGCTTCCGGTATCCAATACCCAGGCAGTAGTATCACAAATGGAAAAGTTGTAAGGTATTATCATATAATTACTTTGCTTCTTCTTCGACCTGTTCGGGTCCAGGAAGGCAATGTATAGAGGACAGTTCCTCTTCCAGTGCTCCTGCTTCTTGCAAAAGAAGCACTCCGCCTAGCTCTGGTCAGGCTTGCGCTTCTTGGTCTGACTCTGTGCAGACGTCCCAGCATGCGACTGCACCTTCTTATTATTCTTCTTCTTGTTCTTCTTCCCTTTCTTAAAGGGTCGACGATCAGAAGAAGACCCTCCCACAACATTCACTGACTCCTTATGGAGCTGGTGGTCCTTTACAAAGTTTTGCAGCAACCCCAATAAGCCGTGGTAGTTCACTGCAGGCTTTGTCATTCGAAAATGAGTAAGGAAGGGGAGGAAGGACTTAGGCAAAGAATTAAGGATCGCATCCTTACCGAGCTGCTCGTGCAAGAGAAAGCCCAGTTTACTTAGGTGCTCAATCATTTCGATCATGTACAATACGTGATCGGTGACTGAGGCCCATCCCTCATCCGAGCATTAAAAATGGCACAACTAGTTTTGTGCCTTTCAACATCGTCAGGCGTGCCAAAGAAGTCGTTCAACATTTGAAGCATCTCCTGTGGCTGGGTGTTCTCGAACCTACGGCTGAACTCATTATTCATTGCCGCCAGTATTATGCACCGAACGGTGGTGCAATCGTTGAGCCACTTCTGGTAAGTATCTCGGACCATCCCTCTAGCGTTCGGGGCTGGCTCCTCGGGTGCCGGATCCGTTACTATATAAAGGATCCGCTCATGCTCAAGGATGATTTTTAATTTTCGATACCAGCTATCAAAATTAGGTCCCATGAGCTTGTCATTATCTAATAATGATCGGAGTGACAGGGTAGTGGCCATAGCTGCATAAAGGAAAATCAGACCTCTATTAGTATATAAATTATTAATACTAAAGACTTGGACTTTAGTCTAAAGTTTCTCCCAATATTTTTACGAACCGGTAGCCTCAACCTTCAATTCGAGGAATTACTTTAATTCCTTAGTGGGTACTAGAATCCACACAGACTACACACGAGTCCAACTTTGGTTAGTCAACCCATGTGCATCTATGGGTAGGTTCATAACCAGTTGTTTCTCTAAACAACTTTTAGTAATTAATTTTGCCCCAGAACCTAATCAGTAGGCTTTGGCCTCCATTGAAAAGATCTGATTAGGTCCAACCATTAACATGACTTGATTTGATGAATCGGACCAATAAATGATCAGGCCTGACTTTGGCCGGCCAATCTGACCACCATCAGAAAGACTCAACCAAATTATCATACTATGAATGATAATTTCATTAGTCAATAAGCACTAGGCATTTGGGCCTCCAGTGATTATTAAACTAATGGACTCATTATCACTCACTTAATGAGAGGCAATGACTTAGTTATCACTATAACTTAATCATTTTAGGGATCTAATAATTTTTGAGGATTTTATTAAAGGATAGAAGAGAAGAAATTAACCAGCTAATTTTAATCCTCCCACTGACTTCACCAAGTCAGATTAAAAAGGATTTAATTAAAGCCGGCATTAGGAGCACCTAAATCAATCACACTGATTTACCTAATGATATGGGTGAGCCCTAATCACCAAGTGATCTAATCAAAATCTAACTCACTAGGTTGGCCAGGTAAGTGAGATCAGTGATGGGGATATGCCATTAACTCGTCAGAGATCGAATCAATGCGAGTAGCTCCCACTTAAGAACCACTAGTCAAACTGCCGAACTTACCTTAGATACCAACCGGTTCATTAATTTTAATTTGATCAACTTAGTAAATAAGGTTCCACTGCATAGCCATGAATTAAGTCCATCTTGATCTAGTTAAAGACATGGACCCATTCAACTACAACTATTGGAGTTGAGTCTAGAGTATCCTTGACCTAATCTAATTCAACTTTTGATTAGATTTGATCAATTACTCTAATTTAGTCTATTTTTTTAAGCTAACCTTAGGTCTAACCTAATTATGGACCTAATCCATCTAACCCATTGACCCACAAGTTTATGCAATTGTCTTAGATCTTAATTCACAATTTTAGACCAACTAGACAACACTTAATTCTTTTAATTAAGTATTTGGACTGATGAGTCAAGGTTTGGCATTTCAAAAATATTTTTTTAAATTTGAAAGGTTTTATTTTCTATTCACCAAATGTGTTGACTCATTTCATAAATAGATCAGCACATTTCATAAACAGCAATCCTATTGCTAATAACAGAAAATAACTCAATCAAAATAAATCATGAATATTTCTTTAGATCTAATTTAACACATTCATGATAAATTACACAATTGAACCTTTATAATTAATTTCTCTTGTTGCTTCATCTGCATGGGATATAATTACAGCGGCACCCCTACCGCCATAGGAGAACTCCATCGAATGGGAGGAGAGGACCTTTAAACCCTACTTTTCTCCTATGACCGGACGACCATGGCAACCAACCCAATTAGACTACTTGCTACTTGGATCAAGTATATCTAAATATACCAATTTTAAAATTTAAATTTCAAATTTTAAATTTCAAATTTTGAATTTCAAATTTCAAACAAATTTCAAATTTTAAATTTCAAATTTTTGAATTTTAAATTTTGAATTTTAAATTTGAAATTTCAACCAAATTTCAAATTTAAATTTCAAATTTTTGAATTTTAAATTTTAAATTTCAAATTTCAAATTTTAAATTTTAAATTTTGAATTTTAAATTTTTGAATTTTAAATTTTGAACAACTTTCAAAATTCAAATTTTAAATTTTAAATTTTAAATTTTAAATTTTAAATTTTAAATTTAAACTTTTAGATTATAACTTAATCTACGCATGCAAATATATATCATATTTTAGAACCCGCTCTGATACCATTTGAAGTAAAATTTTAGTGCAGGGGTAAAATGGTAATTTTAAAACTTTTTCAAAATTACTATTTTACAGTGAAAATTATTAATTAATCTAATTAATATATGTTTACCCTATACTAAGATCTAAATATGATATATAGCATGCATGTATTTAAATTTGAACAGTAAATAATTTACTGTTATGTGTTCAGAACACATTACCTTTGTGTGGGTAGTCGATCGCCACAATCTGATCACTGTCGGGAGGGTCTGATCATTACTACATAGCCACACAGTATGTCTGGTCTTTGCGGATCGTCCACACGAAGCTCTCAATCTGATCGGCTCCTCACGAATGCTAGTTCGTGACTGCACCTTTTTGATGGCCGATGTTGATTGAACTCCTTCGATCGATGTCTGTCGACTTCTCGGATGCTTTGGATCATCAGCAAAGATGGTAGAGAGGTTGATGATACTCTCTCTAAAATTTGGTGGGCTCACGACACTCGTAGCTCATGTTCTCACTTCCCGAACCCTAAGCCAAAACCCTAGGGTACACAAGAAAAGCTTGAATCTGAATCAAAGTGTGATGCACTGTAGGAGAGAAAACTTCAGTGTAGTCAATCCCTTCCCTCTGTGAGTATCCCTTTGCTACCAGCCTTACCTTGAATCTGATTCCACCTTATTCTGAAGGTGCTTCCTTCTTAGTGAACACCCACTTTGAGCTAATGAGCCGAGTACCTTTTGGAAGATCCACCAGCTACCAAGTCTGATTCTTCTTCAGTGATTCTATCTCCTCCATCATGGCCTGCATGCATGACTCAAGGTCTTCACTCTCCATGGCCTCTGTATAATTTTTTGGATCTCCATTGGTAGTAATGAGAGCATAGGAGATAGCCTCATCAATGCCATATCTCATAGGTCTTCTAATGGTACATTGGGGCTTGTGCAATGCCACTCCCACTGTCACATTCCTCTTGCCTAAAATCTGTGGCTCCTTCTGCACCTCCATCTTAATAGCTGGCTCTCCATGCTGATCCTCCATCTGAGTAAATCCTCTTCTACCCAGCTCCACCTCAACAGAAACATCTCTGTAGGTAGATGTAGACTACATGCCATCTGCCTCTGACAGACCATCACTGTCCAGCTTCACTTCCCTAGATTTATCTGTATCCCTAGATTTGTCCAAGATGCTCTTCTTATCAAAAATGACATCCTTATTGATCACTGGCTTTTGTGACTGAAAATTCTATGGTAGACAGCCCTTGACTCCTTGCGGATACCCAATGAAAATCAATTTCTGAGATTTTGGGTCTAGTTTGCTTTGTTTGGTTGCCTCCACATGTGCATAGGATGGGCAACCGAAAATCTTTAGGTGGTTAAGCTCCACCTTCTTCCCACTCTAGACTTCTTTTGGAATGCATCCATGTAGCTTGCGATGTGGGGACCTATTAACAAAAAAATAAAAAAATGTTATGGCATCACCCCAAAAAGACTTTGGAAGTGATGTCTGTAGCCTCAATCTCCGTGCCTTCTCTATCAGTGTTCGGTTCATTCTTTCCATGACACCATTCTGTTGGAGAGTCATCCTCACTGTATAATAGTATTTGATGCCATTTTTCTTATAGTACCTCCTGAATCCTAGGCTAGTATACTCCCCTCTATTGTCCGACCTCAGGCACTTTACCTATCTCCTTGACTCCTTCTCTACCTCAGCTCTGCAGGCCCTGAACCAGAAAAACATATCTGATTTCTTCTTGTTCTGATAAATCTATACCTTTCTTGAGTAGTCATCAATGAAGGTGACAAAATACTTTACCCCACCTCTAGCTGATATAGGAGTAGGTCCCCAAACATCCAAGTGCACTAAATCCAACACTCCTTTGCTTGGCAAACTTCATCCTATGCTGTTTGCCAAAGATGCATGGCTCACATAATTCAGTGCCCTCCTTCTTCAGGACTAGGATCATCCCTCTTTGCTTAGCTCTGTGAGCCCTCGATCACTCATGTGACCCATCCAATAGTGCCATAGTCGATATAAAAGCTGTTCCTCTTATGCCGCTGCTAGCACCTCTACACTATCACTGACAACTGAGTCCTCTATCCTATAAAGATTGTTGCTCAGTCTTCTACCTCTCATCACCACTAAAGCTCTCTTGAAAATCTTCAAGCATCCATTCACAATTTGACTACTAAAAGCATAACCTTACTCCTCCAAGTAGCCCAAAAAAATCAGATTTTTCTCTAATTCAGGTACATGCTTGACATTAGATAATGTAACATTAGATAATATACAAATGATCTCATCGTACGTTCTCACCCTAATTGTGCCAACTCCAGCCACCTTACAATGGTGATCATCTCTAAGGCTGACACTTCCTCCATCGATCTTTTGGTAAGTATCAAATCACTCCCGATGAGATGTATAGTGGTGTGAGCATGCTGAATCTGACATCCACATAGTATCATCCTCTGTTGACCCATCCGATACAATTAGCAGGTCTTCTCCACTGCTCACAAATGCTGTATCATCAATCTCTCTGGCCTTCCTCTTTTCTGACTTCAAAAGAGGACAAATTTTTCCTAAAGTGTCTAGGTTGATGATACTTGTAACAAGTCAAATTCTTCCTCTGATCTTGAGATTTGGATCTACCCTTGGACTTACCCCTAGCCTTCACCTTTGATCTTCCCTATCTCTCATTCATAGCTAAGACCTTAGAGCTAGAATCTCCTTTGCAGATCTTCTCCTTTTGCTCATTGGATCTGAGCACACCAACAACCTCTTCATAGTTTAAGATCTCCTTCTTATAAACTAAGGTTGTTATGAGCCCATCATAAGAACCTAGGAGAGAACAAAGAAACAATAGGGCTTGATCTTCCTCATCAATCTTCACATCCAAGCTCATCACCTCATAACAAACCTGATTGAACTTCTGGATATGGGCGACAAGGTCTCCTCCTTCAGACATCCTGAGACTATAGAGCTGCTTCTTCAACCACAACTTATTGGTCATGTTCTTTTCCATGTAAGTATTCTCCAGTCTCATCCAAAGCCCCTTCTCTGTGGTCTCTGCACAAATCTCGAGCAACACCTAATCAGCCAAGCACATCCTGATAGTGCTAAAAGCAATCTCCTCTAACTCTTCCCAATCCTCAGCACTCATCCTATCCAGCCTTTCCCTAACCTGGACCTTGTAGATCCTCTACTAAACCAATAAGTCCTTTACCCTTTGCTGCCATAGGGTAAAGTTATCCTTGCCATCAAACTTCTCAAAATCTATCTTGAATCTGCTTGATGCCATGACTACAAGCAAGCCACAAGCAACCCAAACACCCGTCTGCAATCATACACCAACAAAAAACAACCCTTTCAAGAAGATCTTGTATGCCTTAGATCCTCTTTCCAACTTTCTGTATCACCTCTCCTCCGTGTAACAACTCTCACCTCAAATGGGAGACAACCACGAAGAAAACAAGAAGATTTAGGGTAAAATCTGGTATAGTAGATCCTGGATGTAGGAACTCTAGGCATCTTCCTTTCCTCCATGCAATACCACTCTGATACCAGTGTTGGGAATTCAGACCCTCTGACAGACCAATGTGGGACCTAGTGATCAGCCAGCAACAAAGGATGAATGCTTGGATTGAATGTGAAAGCACACACTAGTGGATTCGAGAAAGCAAGAGAGGAAGAAAGTGTTTTTGGGATAAAAGAGTTTTATTGCAATGAATTCAGCATTACATAATCTTGACCTATTTTCTAGTATATGTACTATACAATAGGGTCAAGCCCCAAGCTCAAAGAAAAATCAAACCCAAACAGACCCACGTATAGTTTTGAACTCGTGAAACTAAGTCGACTCAGTTGGGATTGACTCATCGACTCAGCTGTGATTGAGTAGACTCACTTTAGTCATTGAGTCGACTCACTTTACTCACTAAGTCGATCTAAATCCAAATTGGGTCGACTAACTACAGTTTTACCTGCAGACATCTGAAAATTATACTATCTATTCTTTTCTGCAGTTAGTCGACTCATTCAAAACTAAGTTGACTCATCTGCCACTGAGTCGACCTACTTCTGGACTGAGTCGACCTAGTTGTGTGCTGGTCAGAAACTCTTGAAACTCAGCTCTCTATCCTGTAGCCTCCCTGATACCTAGTCGACCCACCTCTGAACTAGGTTGACCTACTTGAAACCTAGTCAACCCAGTATCAGGGTGAGTCGACTAAGTTGCTGAAACTCCATTATCCAGGCTGATTTCTCTGCTAGCTTGCTCCTTTCTTCCTTTGGCCTTTCTTTTCATATTTTCAAGGCTTAGGAGCACCACACCTGAGCTCATAGAAAAATATTAGAATTAATTTATGCTATAATATTTTGTAATCATCAAAATTATTTCTGGGGTCAACAGAGAACACTTCATTATGAGGCCATGAAGAGGAGCTTCAAATGCCTCCCATTGCTCCAATGATGCATGACCCAATGATGCTTAATAGGGGGCCATTACACCTGAATCGGTCTAGGCACCACCACCTTCTCAGACTGCATCGATTGTCTCTAATGACCAATTTAACAGCCTCGTTTAGCAGGTTCAAGCCTTGACCGCTACTATACAAGGAAAATAACAAACTGCCATAGTCCACCCTATGCTAAATATCCCACATGAAGAAAAAACTAGGACAGCATGCGTGCTAGAACAATAAAAATTTTATATGCATAACAAAAATAATTTAATCTTGCATGCGTCTTCTAGATTTCATCTCATAAGATCATCCCTATCATATTCTTAAGATCTATATGCAGCAAATAAATTTATAAAATATAAGTATGAAGATTTCATCTTCACATTTGCACGAGTAGATATATACCATAATTTGATGATTATGGATATCTCTTTCTGATTTTTTTTTTGGAGCCGCACAAGCGTCCGACCTCTACAGATATCCATAGGATAGATCTAAGAAAGCTTCTCTTTATTTTTTCATCAAGAAATCAGCAAGTAATCTTCAAAGGAGGAAGAAGAAGATGAGAGAACTCCTCTCAAATCAGCACTTCACACCTTGCATGTAGAAGGAAGAAGGCGCCCAACCTTTGGGCGTGGAGACCAAGGATGCCCAACTCTTGGGTGTGATGAAGAGAGTAGAGAGAGAGGGCATGGAGAGCTCAAGAGAAAGAGGGGGAGGCATGGAGGCTGCATTTGGATTACTTAAACCTAAGAGATCTCATCTCAAAGCCCTTTTATAGGCAAAACGGAGTTCTACTTGGTTTAGAAATTGATCAAATCAGATCCTTATCTCGTAAGGAACCCAAAACCAACTTTAATTAAGACTCTTAAGGCACCTCTACTTGTTCTCTTTGATGCCAAACCCTGATGAGGCATGCGCCCCATCCTCCTCTTCCTATTCCTTATCGTAGTAGGACTAGGGGCCCCATGGACCCTATCCAATTGGATTCAAACCCAATTTCTTCCAACCTAACTAATGATGGAAAATCAAGTCTTGGTTGCCCATATTGCTTGCAAGTGACTTGATCCAATCCCCATCTCATAGGGATTCAAGTCTGAAGAGGATTTTGGGTTTACCATGTGCTAGTATGATTTTTTAAATCCAATGGGATTTCTCAAATCCAAACTAATTGAAACCACATGAGCGTAATTGTATGGTTTTAGATCAAATCCCTTATTGTGTGATCCCATAGATTTAATTCTGTTTGGTAATAAGATATATTATGATCTCCATCAATAATATCATTGAAACTTCTTTCAATGGATTGGAACTTCTTCCAATTCAACCAATTCAAGGATTATTGATCATCAAAATAATTTTTAATTGATCCTATGATCCATCAGTGACACCTAGCAGTATGTAGTGGCAACTTAATAGAATTAAGTAGATGACCTCTAGGTACAATTGCCATATGGTCCGATTCTTCTATCGTGAGTTCCCACAAGACTAAAGTCATGGATAACTCATCAATATGATCTTGTTATATGTAAGATTCAATCAATCTAAGTTCTTAATGAATCCTCATAGAAATTTTTTTCATCATTCACACTTGCCATGGTCATGGACTTTCAAATTCAATTTCATGATCCTCATAGGACCTCTTTCTAATTATCAGGATCGATAGATCCCATATAGGTACACATCCTATTCCTACAATAAACTTACTACAGCCAACATATACCTCAAGGCTCCATATTATGATAGATCAAGTTATGGTATAGTTAAACTACAGCAATCTCATTGTGAATAGTCGAGACACCGCAGGATGAAAAACTATTGACACTAATGTAGCATTGAGTATGTCACTATGAGAAGATAAATATCTAAGTGACTACTCATGTTGGTCACACTTAGCATCTTTGTTCCCTAACAAATGTATGCACTCTCACTCAGTGTCCCTACACTGTAGGTTCAAAATTTATTTATCCATAATAAAGTGATCTATGCATTAATCTATCTAGATCGATCACCATCTCCATGATGATCCTACGGTCGAAAGTAGTTTATGAATTAACCACCAATGACATATGCCTCAAATTCTCAATTCTTGAAAATATGTATCATCATCTTGTTAATTCATTGGAGATGCTTCATAGACATATTACATATTATGAATGGATAAATAATCTAAATTTTATTTTATTAATAAGTTAAAATTATAAATTATGCCCTTAAAAAGATAACATGTGTCGGTCCAATTGACTTCTAAAACATACATATAACAATCTCCCACTTGCACTAAAGTTAATTGGTGATGAATCTAAGTCCTATCTTCTTAAGATGGATTTTGATCTTTTGTTAACTCAACTACTTCATCAGTGGGTCAGCCATGTTGTTCGTTGTGTCTACACTCTGTACCTCGATGTATTTTTTCTCAAGATTATCATAGATTAAGTGGAATCATTGCATGATATGTTTAGACTTCTAATGAGACCTCGACTCTTTAGCAAATGCTATGGCACCATTGTTATGGCAGTAGAGGGGAATGGCATCTGATGCCATCACACCTAATTCCATAACAAACTTCTTGAATCAGAATGCTTCCTTCATAGCTTTCGATATGGCGATGTACTCTGCTTCCATAGTGGAATCTGCTATGATAGGCTGCTTGAAACTCTTTCAGCTCACAGCATCATCATTGTATAAGAATATACTACCTGATGTCAACTTTCAATCATCAATATTAGACATAAAATCTGAATCAGTATATTCCTACATTCTCAATTTTTCACCTCCAAAGGTTAGGAACATATCCTTAGCTCTTTTCAAGTACTTAAGGATACATTTTATAAATGTCCAATGCTCTTTGTCTAGATTCGATCAATATCTGCTGGTGACACTCATAACATGGGCTATTTCAGGTCGTGTACATAGCATGGCATATATGAGGCTCCCTATGGCTGAAGTATAAAGGATCTTGATCATGTGTTCTATCTCTTCTGATATATTGGGGTACATTTTTTTGGAACGATGAATTTCATGCCTAAAGGTAGGGGTGTGCATTCAATTTTTTGATTTAAATTAAACTGAAGTTTTGAATATTGAGAAATATATCCTAAAGCCAATCATTTGACAATTGTACTAATTATAAATGTATATGAATTAAGAAATAATAAAAGCTATTTAATTTTTTTTATTACAAGATTACATCTGCTAACAAACTCCTATATTGTGATAAAGTCCTTAGGTCTACTTTGATCAATAAAGGAGGATTTATCGCGTAGTCCTTAAATTGGTTCGCGATCAAATGATATGCTATTACTAGGACGATAGCGATATCAAGTGTAGGTCGTTGTGTGCCATATGCATTGATTGTCCTCGTAATCAAATGATGTGGAGACACTGGTATGATATGCAAGTAAGATATAGTAGTACATCATCACTAAACGTGATCAACTGTGGAGCACTCTGCTGTCAAGGGTAGCTCGTGAAGGGTATGGGTATAAGTGTTCCTCTGATTTGAGATCATCATGGTGACTTGCAAGCAACTCACTATACTTCAGTGCTGGATTAACTGAGTTTCTAATTCAATGACGAAAGATTTTTAGGTGCAGTCAAGTACTTGTCAAGTCGGTGCGTCCCTCTAAATTAGTAGGAGTTAATGTATCAATGTATTTCAATTTAGCAAAATCTGAGCTCAAATAATCCATGTGATAGATTTGAAAGATTAAAATATAATGTGGATAAGTTATCTAAGATTGACAGTTAAATCTTAAGTTATCCTCAAGCATTAAGGTCAAAGGGATGAATTATACAGTAACCATATGCCAATAGGTTCTTGAATGTTGCTTTATCTTTATTCGACCTATCCGGACGTTGGATCACCATTGCTAGATAGTTACTTCGATTGATTCAAAAAATTATTTTTATACTACTAATTTAGGTTCGAACCTATGGGATCACACTCAAAAAAAGTTTCTGGCTGATCATGTAGTTGATCAACGATTGAGAATCGTTCAAGGACTTAATCATCAATTCGATTGATGGTTAACCTTATACAAAAGTTGTAATAACTTAATTCACCAAGTATTAATAAATTAATGAAAGATTAATTAGTAATTACATTACTGATTAGCTTAATTTAATTGAGCAAAAAGGATTAAATAAAATCTAATTAAATTAGATTCAATTAGATTTGACTCGATTAGGTTATGAGATGACCTAATCACTAAGGAAGAATTATCCCTGATTTGATCAAAATTTTGGTTTAATCAATTTTTAATTTGATTAAGATTTGATTAAAAATTTATGAACCTAATTAGATTAGATTTCATATATTTTATTTGAGCTAAATCAGATGTGATTTGGTTTGGATTCAAATAAGGAAATTAAAAGTCCTTAATGAAATAGGACTCTTCTCCCATGCACCTCCCACTTTGACGCCATATATCTCCACGCACAAATAGTTTTTTATGAGATTTTTTTACACCAAAGAATTTTTTCCTTCTCTATCTCACGTCCAAATTTGGGTAGGATCAGGTTTTAAATGGTATGTTCAAATCTAATTTGAAATAGGATACCATATAGATAATGTTTGACATTATCTCTAAGATCTTGCCGCCAACTTATTTTTTTCTCTTTATATGTGTGACATTTTGATGAGATTTTTTGTAAAAAATTAGTTGAAGAACTAATTTATATGAAAAAATATGACAAGGGGCATCCCATATTTTTTTGACATGTTTTGGCATAAATTTTTGAGTAGGGGCAACAACACATCAAGAGTCCATGATCTCTAGGACTCTTCACCCCACCTCCTAACATGTTGAAATAAAAAGAGTTTTATTTTATTCTTATGCATGTAAGAGACCTGAGAGAGAGGCCTTCATGTTGAGAGGGGTCTTGGGTGTGGTTTTATGGCATGAAAGAAGAGGAGAGTCCTCTTCCCTTGGGGTGTGCGCAAAAAAAATCAGGTTTCTAGGGTTTTGGTCCTCAGGGTTTGGGAAGGAAAAAAATAAGTAGAAAATTATTTTTCTCTTTATCTTTCTTTCACCTCTTTATATTCTCTAGAAGTCTATCTTCAATCTCTAAAAAAATTTTAAAGATTTGAAGAAAAGATCCAAATCAATCAAGAAGAAGGTCTTCGTGTGAGCTAGCACTCTCGAGAAGACCGATCAGATCAGGGCTTCAAGTGGATTTTTCATAGAGGCCGAACATATGTGCGGCTATGAGCAACCAGCAAGGATCTCCTTCACCATGTCTCTCAGTAGCAACGATCATCGATCCATGTAAAGGTATTGAGTTCTGAACTCAGATTGGAAGTAGATGTGATCTACTGCTCACATGCATGCATGCTGATTTTATCTTCAGTATTTTTTCAGACTTTATATGCAATATATCATATCATAAATCTTAGAGTAGGTTAATTTGATGATTAGATCATATGTATATTAGATTAATTTAATTAATCTAATTAATTTTTGCTGTAATTTATTCAAAAAAATTTTGAAATACATGCATGAAATCGCCTATGTTCACCAACAGTGGTATCAGAGCCTAGGTTCGTTATGACATGATTCATGTGCATGTTAAATCTAAAATTTAATTTTATTTAGATCTGATATGTGATATCTTAGATTTGAATTTAATTAATGATGGATCGCACAAACTGATATAAGATTGTCCTGCTGTAAGAAATCTTACAGTGAAAGGGTTTACCCCTTATAGTGAAAGAGTTATCCTAGTTGGTACTGATCCTTGATAAAATTTAATTTTATATCATGCATGTGATATTTATGATCTGAATTAGATATGATCTAAAATTATAATAAGATCTGATGTAATTTAGATTAGATCTAAATTCATGCATATATGATATGTGATTAGATTAGATGATCCGATTAGCAAGTACTTAGATTGGATTGATCACTAGGCTATCTGATCATAGGAGTAAGAAGGGTTTAAAGGCCCTCTCTTCCCATTCGATGGGGTGCTCTTATGGTGTGTAGGGGTGCCATGTGATTAGATCCCATGAAGAAGAATGTGAAATAAAAAATTTATTTTTCTGTAAAATCTTAGATCTTGAAATCTTAGGTTTGTTGTATGTGATATAAAGTTGTATGAAAAATAAAATATCTAATATATATGATTAAAATTATTTTAATCATAAAAAATAAAATCTTAAATTATAAAAATTTTAGATATGATCTAAAAGTGTTATGATTGATTTTATTTTAGTGGTACGTAAGAATTTTTTAGATCTGAAACTCTTTGAATCGTGCTCACACAATTACTGAGCTGACCCAGTTTTGAACTGAGTTGACCCAGTCCCCTTATGTAGCTGGCTCAATGTTGATTGAGTCAACCCAATTTTAGAATAAAAAGTCTTTACATATTATTTATTATAAATTATTTATAAAATAAAAAGGTTGAAATTATTTCAAACCTAAATCTAAACCCATGTTAATGCTGAAACTTAATTGAGAATTAAGTGTAGAATTGATTAGATCTAGAATTATGATTTAAGATCTAATGATATTGCATAAAATATGGAGGTATGAGTTAGCTCAAATCAGATCCTTTTAATTGGGTTAGACCTAAGGTTAGAATCAAAAAATTAATTGACCATGTAGAAAAATTGATTAAGTCTAATCAAATATTGAATTAGATTAATCAAGGTTTCTCTAATACAATAGTTATAGATGGTCAAGTTCATGTATTTGATTAGACCAAATGGACCTTGATTGTGGCTCAATGGTTGAACCCAAATCATTAGATTGGTCAAATTGAAACTAATTAACTAATTGAAGTCTAAGGTAAGTTTGGCATTTCAATCGGTGATTTTTAATTGAGAGTGGCTTACCTGGCCATTTCGATAGTGTCTAAGGCAAGCTTAGCAGACCCTCCCACTGATCTTTCTTATCTGACCAATTTGATGGATTATATCTTGATTAGATCGTTAAGTGATTTGAGTTGACCCATATCATTAAGGTTGATCAGTGTAACTGATCTAGATGCCATTTCAACTAGTATGACTCTAATCCAATTCAATGACTCAGTGAAGTCAGTGGAAGGGTTGTGGTTTACTGGTTGATCTCTTTTCATCTCTTCTCTAAACTGATTTTTAAATCTTCTAAATTATTTGATCCATAAAATGAGCTAGTTATGGGGATAACTAGATCATAGTCTCTCATTAAGATGAATGATAATGGGGCTATGATTTTCGATAGACATTACAAGCACCATCCATTTGGTGTTCTCTCAGAATGATAGAATTATCATTTATCATATGATGATTTTATTATACTATTTGATGATGGTTGGGTTGACCGAGCTATCCTCAAGCCTGATCATTCATTAGTTAGAATTACTGAGTAGGTTCATGTTAATGGTTTGACATAATCAAAACTTTCAATGGAAGCCCATCGCCTACTGAAATAAAATTTGAAGTAAAATTAATTATTAAAAATTATTTAAAAAAATAATTGGTTGAAAACCTACCCATAGATGCATATGGATTGATCGAGCCATCCTTGAGCTTGTATGCAATCTGTGTGGATTCTAGTACCCAATAAGAAATTAGAATAATTCTTTAGATTGGAGGTAGCGGCTACCAATTCGACTAAAATAGTGAGAGAACCTTTAGACTAAAGTCTAAATTTTTAGGCTTAATCAATTCATAAACATAGAGTTCTTGAGTTTTTCCTTTCAGTTATGGCTAGATGTTCGTTACTCTATTCACTATTTGACAGTGACTTATTTATAGGATCCAATTTTGATAGATGGTATCGAAAGTTGCAAATAATTTTAGAGCATGAATGGATCCTACATATGATTATGGATCCAGCACATGAAGTTTTCACATCCAACACATATGATGTGATCAGAAGCACTTATCAGAAGTGGCCAAATGATCGTATCACCATGTAGTATTTTGAGAGTAGCAAAGAACATGATTTTAGTTATAAATTCATTGATGCTCAGTAGAGAAAATTTTTTAATTATTGAATGAGTTCTTTTCGTACCTTTGAAGATGTTCTTCAGTGGAGCAATAATTCTTTGAGAAGAAAAAGAAAAAAAAGTGCAAAAGAGTCATGCTTGGGCTAATGAGTCTGGACTGACAAAAGAGTCTAAGATTAATCTAATCTGGCAGAATCTCTTGATCTGAACAGGCTACGAAAGAGAAATCAGCAAAAGATTACTGGATAAGGTACTTATATGATAACACCTTGTGATTTCTTTATCTGTGACACTACTATCTAAATATTGGATATCGAAAGTTTATGTAAATTATTGCAATGACTTCAAATTAGTAGAAAGTTTAAAAATAGCAAGAGGTTCCTGAATGTTGGAGATGGAAGTTATATTTCAATCCTGAGTTTAAGAATTCTCAAGCAAGTTTTTAATTCTAACAATATCATTTTAGTGATTGTCACTATTGTCTAATGATTTTTATATCATTACGAATAATGTCAAAATCATGAGGATAACTAAGAAATGGTATTTACGAATAATCACAGCCAGTTAGTGTATAGTACACAACAATCAAACTCTTAAAGTAGATAATGTTACAAATATCTATCTTTAACAATTTAGGCTCGATCATTTCACAAGAATAGGATCAACAGGAGATAATTCTCGAAGTCAATGATTGTGAATCATTATCAATCTGTCAATCTTATCTCCTTAGTAAGATGATCAAGTCACCTTTTGTTGGAAAAGGTGAACGAGCCAATGATGTTCTAAGATTAATACATATTGATGTATTGAATCTACGAATATATTTATTATAAATTTAGATTATTTAAAATATTTAAATAATTTCATAATAAGATAGAAAAATAAATTGAGAAGAGCATTGAAACTCTTCGATCAGACCAAAGAGGAGAATGCCCTTCCGATGAGTTTTTTGATATATCTAGAAGCGAATAAGGATTCTCTCTTATTGAAATCGATTTTGTTAGACATAGTTTGATCCATGATGGGGTTTACAAGTCTATCAGTCTCTTTTTAGGGTTATACTTTTGAGACTACTTATTATGTTCTGAGCTGCATTCTGAATTAATCAGTTGCAAGGACTCTATATGAGATATGGACTTGGCATAAGCAGATACTTTCTTACCTTAGGATTTGGGAGTGTTCAATTTATATCTAGTATTTGCAGACTGATTAGCTTGGATCTCGATCCTATATCTATTATTTTGAAGGATAACTCTAAAAAATTTAGGAGATATAATTTCTACCATGCTAAAGAACAAGAGTTGTTCAGTATTTCTTTCAGAAAAAGAGTACCATGGTGAAGATACTGATGCCTTTATTGTGAAACTTATAAAGTTTAATAGATAAAAGAACTGACACAATCTAATGAACTCATAGAATCAGATTTGATCATATCCGAAATCCATTGTAGAGGCACTATTAAAGAGATCCGGTAGAGTACCACGTCTATTGAACTCGATGAGAATAACAAGGATTTGATCACCTATATGGATGCCATGCAGAGGTTCGACTTCGATTAATGACTTGGAGCCATTGAGTCCAAAATGAAGTCCATGAAGATCAATAGTGTATGGACACTCATTGATCCACTCGAAGGGATAAAATTCATAGGGTGTAAGTAGATCTTCAATAGGATCAGAGAGTGCAGACGAGAAGGTGGAGATCTACAAAGCTCGTCTGGTTACCTAAAGATATCATTAACATTATGGTATTGACCATAATGAGATATTTTCTCCTAAGACAATGCTAAGTATTTCGGAGTTGGAACATGTATTTTGATAAGTGATGAAAATGTATGGCTTCGTTGAGAACGAAAAAAAATTCTGTAAATATAAATAGTTTAATAGTTCTATGAGTGTATTTCTTATTTTGTATATAAATAAAATTTTCTTAATCGAAAAAGATATTTCTCACATTACAGGAAATAAAAGTTTCATTGTTATTATTCTCCATAAAAGACTTTGGGAAAAGCATCCCTCATCCTAGGGATGAAGATCTATAGAGATAGTTCTAAGAGGCTGCTTGGGGTATTCTAGTCCAACGTACATAGAGTATTTATGAATAAAATTTATTCTATCATATACACCATGTATGAGATCGGATATGATATACTCACTAGGATAGTGAGTGGATATCTGCAAGATCCAAGTTAGAATCACTGAAAGGACATCTTTAGGTATTTGAGAAATACTAAGGACCAGTGATGCGATTATAGAGAATCTAACTTAAAACTTGTAGAGTATGACTTCAATTTTTAGTTGGATATAATAATAGCAAGAATGTGTCGAAATACATCCTTACCCTAAATAATGGAGCAATCTGCTGGAAATGTTCTAAGCAGAGCAATATAGCCAAATTCAAATTGTGAGGCAGAATGCATTGCAGCATTCAATGCTTGCAAGGAAGCTATGTGATTGTACAGGTTTATTGACAAGCTAGGAGTGGCACCCTCCAATGATGGTTCTGCTGTACTGTACAGCATCGGAGCCATAGCTCATGCCAAAGAGCCGAAGTCCTATTAGGTTACTAGGTATTTTACATCGCTACCACCTTATTTGAAAAATCTATTAAGGTGACGTCAATCTTTAGAAGATCGATGAAAAAGAGAACTTGACTAACCCATTTACTAAAGTCTCGGTATCTAGGAGTTTTGAGATGATAAATCGAAGATGGATATATGATACTATACTGACTGATTTTAGTCCAAGTGAGAGTTGTTGAAAAATATATCCTAAAGTCAATCGTTTGACGATTGTACTAATTATAAATGTATATAAATTGATAAATAATAAAAGCTATTTGACCTTTTTCATCACAAGATTACATCTTCTAACAAACTCCTATATTGTGATGAAGTCCTTAGAACTACTTTGGTCGATAAAAGAGGATTTATCGCATAATCTTTAAATTGGTTCGTGACCAAATGATATGTTATTACTAGGATGATAGTGATATCAAGTGTAGGTGGTTGTGTGCCATACGCATTGGTTGTCCTCGTAATCAAATGGTGTGGAGACACTGGTATGGCATGCAGGTGAGATGTAGGAGTACATTATCACTGAACGTGACTAATTATGGAGCACTCTACTGTCAAGGGTAGCTCACGAAGGGTATAAGTATAAGTGTCCCTCCGATCTGAGATCACCATGGTGACTTGCAAGCAACTCACTGTACTTCAGTGTCGAACTAACTAAGTTTCTAATTCAGTGATAAAAAATTTCTGGATGCAGTCAAGTACTTGTCAAGTCGATACCTAAGTCAAGATGAGATTGACCCCTCCGAATTAGTAAGAGTTAATGTATTAATATATTTTAATTTAGCAAAATTTGAGCCCGGATAATCCATGTGATAGATTTGAAAGATTGAAATATAATATGGATGACTTATCTAGGATTGACAGTTAAATCCTAGGTCATCCTTGAGCATTAGGATCAAAGGGATGAATTATATAGTACCATACACCAATAGGTTCTTGAATATTGCTTCGCCTTCATTCGACCTATCTGGATGTCAGATCATCATTGCTAGATGGTTACATCGATTGATTCAGAAAGTTATTCTTGTGCTACCAGCTTAGATTCAAACATATGGAGTCACACTCAAAAGAAATTTTTGACTGATCATGTGGTAGATCAAGGATTGAGAATCGTTCAAGGATTTAATCATCAATTCGATTGATGGTTAACCTTATGTAAAAATTATAATAAATTAATTTATCAAGTATTAGTAAATTAATAAAAAATTAATTAATAATTAGATTATTAATTAGCTCAATTTAATTGAGCAAAGAGAATTAAATAAAATTTAATTGAATTAGATTCAATTAGGTTTAACCCGATTAGGTTATGAGATGACCTAATCGCTAAGGAAGAATTATCCCTGATTGTTCAGGACTTTAGTTCAATCAATTTTTAATTTGATTAAAATTTGATTAAAAATTTATGAATCTAATTAGATTGAGTTTCATATATTTTATTTGGGCTAAACCAGATGTGATTTGGTTTGGATTCAAATAAGAAAATTAAGAGTCCTTAATGGAATAGGACTCTTCTCCCATATGCCTCCCACTTTGATGCCATATTTCTCCATGCACAAATAGTTTTTGTGTGATATTTTTTCACACTAAAGAGTCTTTTTCCTTCTCTATCTTACATCTAAATTTGGATAGGATCAGATTTTAAATGGTATATTTAAATCTGATTTGAAATAGGATACCATATAGATAATGTTTGACATTATCTCTAAGACCTTGCCGCCAACTTATTTTTTTTGTCTTTATACGTGTGTCATTTTGAGGAGATTTTTTGTAAAAAATTAGTTGGAGAATTTTTTTACTATAAAAAAATATGAGAAGAGGTGTCCCATATTTTTTTGTCATGTTTTCACATAAATTTTTGAGTAGGAGCGACAACACATCAAGAGTCCATGATCTCTAAGACTCTTCACCCCACCTCCTTGCACATTAAAATAAAAGGAGTTTTATTCTATTCTTATGCATGTAAGGGACCTGAGAGAGAGGCCTTCACATTGAGAGGGGTCTTGGGCATGGTTTCATGGCGTGAAAGAAGAGAAGAGTTTTCTTCTCTTGGGGTGTGTGCAAAAAAATTAGGTTTCTAAGATTTTGGTCCTCAAGGTTTGGGAAGAAAATAAAAATAAAAAGAAAATTATTTTTTTCTCATCTTTCTTTCACCTCTTTATCTCCTCCAAAAGTCCATCTTCAACCTCTAAAAAGGTTCTAAAGATTTAAAAAAAAGATCCAGATTTATCAAGAAGAAGGTCTTCGCGTGAGCTAGCACTCTCCAGAAGATCGATCAGATCGAAGCTTCGAGTGGATTTCTCGTAGAGGCCGGATGCATGTGTGACTATAAGCAACCAGCAAGGATCTCCTTTACCATATCTCTCAGCAATGACGTTCATCGATCTGCACAAAGATATCAAGTTCTGAACTCAGATTAAAAGTAGATGTGATCTACTGCTCACATGCATGTATGCTGATTTTATCTTCAATATTTTTTTAGATTTTATATGTAACATATTATATCATAGATCTTAGAGTAGGTTGATTTGATGATTAGATCATATGCATGTTAGATTAATTTAATTAATCTAATTGACTTCTACTATAATTTATTTAAAAAAAATTTAAAATACATGCATGAAATCGTCTATGTTCACCAACATTGAAAATCAAACTTTCGAACTTGTATTTTGTAAAACCAAAAATCAAACCGAAATAGATTAAAACCAAACAAACCAAACCAAAATAATTTTAGTTTAGTTTGATTCGATAATTCAATTTTGGGCTTCTTTATGTTGGGCTTTTGGTTTTGATTTAGACTTATTAAATTTTTTAATAGTTTCATTATTTAGGCTGCAGAATTGTTGTTGGACTTAGTCTCGATGGATCATGATTTAAAAGGGATGTGATAAATGAGTTTGATTCAAAATTAGACTAAATAAATCATGAAAGATAGTCTTTTTTTAAAAAAAAAAATTTACTCTGAGATTTTGTCACATATTCTCCTAAACATGAATATCATACAAAGAAATAACATCAATCTGACTCATCTAAACGAGGCCTCAAAGAAATAAAGAAAAAAGAAGCATAAAATCTATACAAATATGTTCTCAGAATATTAACATTTGAAAATTAACCATCTAAACTCAAAGCAGAAACATCTTCTCATAGAGCAGATGCACGGTGAATGGTGTGCAACCGAGAATTGGTCAAATACGAGGGGTAACATAGTGTGTTATCTACCATGGGATTTGGCACAGTCTAACTGGACCATCTGGTTCAAGTAATATTTAGTCTAAATATAAATATTAAATAAAAAAAATATTAGATAATTTAATTTTTGATTAATCAAAATTATTAAATTAAATACCAAAGATCGAATCGATTAAAAAATTTTGGTTCGATTTTAAAACAAAAGCAAAATTTTTAGAAAAAAATTGAACCAAACATCAAAATAATTAATGGTTTGATTTGATTTTCTGTTATCCAAACTATTTGCACACCCCTACCAAAATGGCATAGGTCTTCTCTTAGAGTTTTTCATGCCGAACCTCTTCAGCATCTCTTTTGTCAAAATTCTGACATTTTTCTAGATCTATCTCTATAGATCTTAATTCTTAAAATAAAGGATGTTTCCCCAAGATCCTTCATAGAAAATTTTTTAGACAACCATAACTTAACTAATGTCAGCATGAGAATATCATTCCTAATTAGGAGTATGTCATCCACATACAATACGATAAAAGTGACAGCACTCCTACTGACCTTTTCGAACACATATTGTTCCTTCTCATTCTTGATGAAATCAAATAATTTGATGACATCATTGAAATGAGTGTTCCAACTTTTAGATGCTTGCTCAAGTCCATAAATGGACCTTTACAGTTTATAGACTTTGTGATCTCCATCACTAAAAGTGAAACCCAAAGACTGCTCCATGCAGATATCTTCCAAGATATTCATTCAGAAAAATAATTTTCATATCTATCTGCCATATCTCATAAGCATGATATGCTGCAATAATAAGTAACGTTCAAATAGATTTTAGCATGGCCACCAACGAAAAGGTATCCTGATAGTCAATATCCTTGCATTGACTATAACTTTTTATTACGAGCCGTACTTTAAAGGTATCTATCTTTCCATCCAAATCTATCTTCCTCTTATAGATCCATTTACATCTGATAGGTATAATACCTTCTGGTGGATCCACTAAGATCCAGACCTGATTTGAGTGTATTGAGTTAATCTCTAACTTCATTACCTCTAACCATTTCTCAAAGTTGTTATCCAATATCGCCTTGTCATAGGTCTTGGAATCATCAACATGAACCCCATTTCCCATGAGGAATATTTTCTTTATATGTTCAGTGATGACACCCATATATCTATCAAGAAAATGAAAAATCTTACTAGATCTATGAGGTCGAGGAAGAGATACATCTATTGGCTCAATATGAATAGGTTCTTCAAGTTCTAAAGCTTGTTGCTTTTCAGAAACTTTCACTTCGAGCTTAATCTATCTTCCTATGCTTTCAACTTAAATAAACTATTTTTTAAAAAAGATGGCATGCCAGCTTACAATCATATTGTGATCATTTGAAAGATAGAAATAATATCCTAAAGAGTCCTAGGATATCTGATAAAATGAGCTTTAAGATATTTGATTTCTAACTTGTTCATCTGTTGTCTCTTGACGTGGGCCAGACAACTCTAAATTTTGAGATGACCCAGATCTGACCATGTCATATCTCATACGATGTAGTAGGAACAGAACGATATTAGAACGAACCCTATTCAATACATAATTCACTATTAAAAGACTATGTCCTCAAAGAAATATAGGAAGATTCGTGAAGCTCATCATGGGTCGTATCATATCCAATAGGATTTGATTTTTTTATTTTAAAATTTTATTGAGTTGGGGAATTTCATGTAGAGTCCATTATGAGACTATGTCATATTCCTTGGGATAACTGAAAAATTTTTCACTAAGATATTTACCTCTTCAATCTAATCAAAAAATCTTAAGAGATTTTTCAGTTTACTTTTCTACTTCATTTTTGAATTCTTTGAACTTTTCAAAAGCTTCAGACTTGTGTCTCATGAGATGCACATGCTCATACCATGACTAATCATTGATAAAGGTGATGAAGTAGTGATAACCTCCTTTGGCAACTACATCAAATGGGCCACACATATCTATATATACTAGGGCAAGTATCTCAGTGGTCACTTTCTTTTATCCCATAAAAGATAGCTTGATCATTTTTTCTTGAAAGTAGGACTCATAGACTGAATAAGACCCCGAGATCAATGAGCCCAAGAGCCCATCTTTCTCCAATCAGTTAATCTTTTCTTCTTCTATATGACCTAACCTAATGTGCCACATATGCTTGAGGTTAATATCATCTCTAGGTCATTTAGTTCCTATGGCATTAATATCCTGCTCAATTATATTCATAGAAACATCAATATGTAACTAATAGAGACTGTTAATTAAGAAACCACTTCTAACCATTTTATTTCCAAAATAAATGGTATAGTAGTCCTTATAAAGATTAATTACATAGCTATCCTGTGCTAAACAAGACATAAAAATCAAATTTTTGCTAATCGTAAGTATAAAATAACAGTCCCTAAGAATTAAACTAAATCCTGACGGTAGTCACAGAGGATATATCCCCATAGACACAGCAGCAACTCTTGCTCCATTTCTGATTTATAGGGTCATCTCACCATCCCCCAGCCTTCTACTATCCTCAAGACCTTGCATAGAAGTGCACAAATGAGCACTAGATCCAGAGTCTATCATCCAACTGGATGTAGAAGAAACCATAAAATTAGTTTCGATAACAAGTAGGTCAGATATACTTTCAGAAGGTGCGCCACCCTTCTTGTTCTTCAAGCTCATCAGGTAGTCAAGGCAGTTCCTCTTTTAATGACTGTCCTTCTTACAGTGGAAACAATTTCCTCTCTTTATGGCTTTCTTCTTGGGAACCTTTTTTCTTGGCTGATTCTTCACCTTCTGCTTCTTCATGGACTTTTTTTCTTCTCAGTAGACTTTCTTTTGGAAGAAGAAGTCTGCTCCATATCTAGAACAGTACCCTTTAAACTCTTTAAAGTGCTTTCTGTAGTTACCAACATATTGAGCAATTCAACCTTGGTGCGTTCAATTTTATTCATATGGTAGTTTACAATAAACTACGCATATGAATCAGTAAGAGATTACAAGATCAAATCAATCTATAATTCTTTGTTCATGGATATTTCGAGCTTCTCAAGCTCCTTAAAGTCCTTGATCATTATCAAATAATGCTCATGGACTGACTGCCCATTATGTATTTTCATCTTGAAGAGTCTCTTGGATACTTCGTAGTGACCTGTACGATTCTACTCACCGTACAACTCTTGTAGGTGGGCTAACATGCTCCCGGTAGTTTTCATGTCTTCATGCTAGCATTGGAGCTCATTAGATATAGACACCAGATATAGATGCCAGCACGTAACATCATGCCTTATTATCGTCGTCCAACCTCTTCTCATGGGTAGCCCTTTGATCAAGGGTCAGACGAGCTGGTAGTGCAGGAAGGTCCTGGTCAAGAACACAACTCAGCTTTTCGAAACTCAAGGCAATCTTTAAGTTCCTGAGCTAATCTTTATAATTGGGTCTAGTCAATTAGCTATTTTCTAAGATTTGGACTAGAGGATTTGTGTTAGATGAGTTCCCTAAAAGTCAATTATTGACTGACACATTTTGTAATTTTAGAGTTTAACTTTATACTTATAATACTTTTATTATTAATAAAAGATATTTTTATTTTCAATCATGCTTATGTGTTTATAATTTATCCTAAAAATTAACAAAGATGATTTTGTATATTCTCAAAGTGTTGAGAATTTGAGACATACATTAGTTAGTAGTTAGTTTCTAAATACACCCGATCAAAGGATCATCACGGAGGATAGTGATCAATTCATTTAAAGATCAGTGCATGCATCATCTCTCTTCTGGACAGATGAGTCTCAGATCTGTAGTGTAAGAACACTGGGATGAGAGTACAGGTGGTTGTTAGAGAATAACTTACACTGAGCATGATCAATATGAGAAACTACTTGGATGTCTACTCACTCGTCAGTAGTTGTCTCGATGCTGTAGTAATATGAGTGGTCCTTTGACCTACGGTGTCATTGGTTATTTACAGTGAGGCTACTAAGTTTGACTGTATATTTTTTTAGTCCCTAGCCATTCAGATCTATGCTGTGTATATTGGCTACAGTAGGTTCAGATTCACTATTAGGAGTAGGATGCACCTAGATGCAATCTATCGACTTTGATAGAAAAAGAGAAGTCCTATATGATTTACAAGACTGAGTTCAGAAAGTTTTTGGTCAAAGTAAACGTGAATACTGAAAAAAAAAGTTTATGAGATTCATAAGGAAACTCGAGTCAAGTCAATCTGACATATGACTGATAATGGGGTCTGACAAGTTCTCCATGATCTCCATCAAGATGGAACTCATGATAAAAAAATTGAATCATACAATAACTGCACCTAGAGATTCATGCTTTCATTCTACTGGGTTGCCACTACATACTGCTAGGTGTCACTGGTAGATTGTGAGACTTATCAGATATCATCTTGATGATCGATGACCCTCGAAGGGCAGAGTTAAAATTATTCCAACCCATCAAAAGAAGTTTTGATAATATTATAATGGAGATCATAATATATCTCACTACCAGATAGTATGGAGTCACACATTAAGGGATTTAATCTTCAATTAATCAATTGAGCTTATGAAGTTTTAATTGAGTTAAGATTTAGTGAAATTTTATTGGATTTAGGAGAACCATGTTAGCACATGGTTAAACCCAATTCTTTTTTGGATTTGGACTTCTTATTAGATAAGAATTGGATCAAGTCTATAACCTTGAACCTTATCTAGATCCATTTTGATTTGGGTTTAGAGGGGCACCTATTTGAGGGTCCAAAAGGATTGGATCAAACCAATTAGTTGGCAAACAAATCTTCTTATTTTCTCTCTTGTTATTTTCTTTAGAGACATAGATTAATTGAAAAGAGGAGAGGAGGTGTATGCCTCTCTTTTTGGAAAGTCCAAGGGGTGCAAATCCGTTGGAGTGGGTAGATAGAAGAGAGAGGGGCCCATCCCCTCTTTTGCTTTGGCATGGAAGGAGAGAGAGAGAGGGGCTATGCCCCCTCTCTTGTGCGCATTAAACCCTAAGGGGTGCCAAGGGTTGGCACCCCATCTACTTGCCTCATTTGATGAGGGTGCCCACTCTCCCTACCTTATGGAATGTGGGGCTCTCCATCTTCTTGCCATATGAGGTGAGGACCTTTTCAATTGGATCTGATTTTTTTAAGAAAAAATTAGATTAAAATGTAAGAAACCTTATGAGATAAGGACTAGCCTTTTTAGATTGATTAGAGATTGATTTGAAATCAAAAAAAGATCTATTTAAGAGATGATCTCCTATGGTTTCAAAAAATTGAATTAAGAATTCAGATCTAAATCTTTCTCACCACCATGCCAACCTCTCTTTCTCCTCTCTTTTCAATGCCCAAGGGTTGGGCATCCCATCTTCCCACACATCCAAATTGAGGGTGATCTCTCTACAGCAAGGAACAGGGAGAAAGACTGCAGTTCAAGCATTGAGATCATGGTCAAAGATCAAGAGTTGGTCAAAGATCTAAAAGATTGAGATTAATCTTGGAGAAGATGAAACTATAACAAGAAAAAAAAGTTCAAGATTGATTTCGATGGATACTAGTAGAGGCCAGACATATGTGTGGCTCAAGAATCTTTAGATATAGGATCATCAATTGTAGTGTATTTCAACCCATGCAAGATCTTGAGATCCGATCTCAATTTTTTTATTTTAATTTTTAAATTATATGTATGTCTTAGATCCAGAGCTGGGATAAATATAGATTTGATTTATTGCATGTGGGGTTAAAGGGTTTAACCTAGATCATTTCTGATGCTACTTCAAAAAGGTTTTGAAATCTATGCGTGCAACCCTATCCATTTTCTATCAATGGTGTCAGAGCCATAAATTTTTTTTAAGACATGTATAGTCTGATTTTCATGTTAGATCTGAAAGTTTGAATAATTTAATATTAATCTTATACTGGTATAAGGTTATCCTGATATAGGATTTATCTCCTATATTGAAAAGATTATTCTAGCATAAGATTAATCGATTTTAAGATTTATTTTCTAAATTTTTAAATCAATCTTTTAGATCTAAAAAAGATGTATGTGATATATTTTTATTCATGTTAGATCTAAAATTAGAATGATTAAATGTTCGGATCAGATTGGTGTAAGATTGCCCTGATATAGGGTTTATCCTTTATATTGAAAAAGTTGTCCTAGTTTGATGTGAATCAATTTTTAAAAATTAATTTTAAAATATTTTAATCATTATTTTAGATCTGATTATGCATGTATTTGATATGTGTATTTTTAATTTTAGATCTAAAATTAACTATATATGTGATATATTCTTGTAGTTTAGATCTAAAATTTTGTTGGGTGGATGTCTGGCCAGGACATCACCTTTCAGGACCTTTTTAGTACCTTGCGATGCAGCAGAAAGAAAAAAAAATAAAATAAAAAATAATTAAATATGTGGATCAGCCAAAAAGGACTCGCCTCCATGGGGCATGCAAACTTCACTATGAGAAAAAAAATATTACAAGAGGAGATCTCACTCTCAACCCTCGTACACCCGATTTCTCCCTCACAGGAAGTTCTTTCTTATAAAGCTCTCTCTCTTGAACGACCGCCTTGAACTCCTGAAGTAACCACTATCCACTATCCAAGAGCTTCTCTACTCCTTCTCTTACAGCATTTTAGCCTTCTCTCTCTCTCTCCACAGGTTCTCTGATCTTACTGTGCTTCGGCTTGATGAAAATCATGCTGCACAAAGCCACCACGACACCACCAGGCCACACGCTGAACCACCACCTTACTGTTCACTGTACAGGCCCTTTTAAAGGGCTAAAACCCTATTAGATGGTGTTTAGGACTCCTTATTAAGCTCAAACAAAGCCCAGAATCATTGGATCAACACCGCAAGCCTCCCAGAGCCGTTCGATCATGATCGGTCCATGGAATAGTACCGCGGATCATGAAAAACATATGAAAAACACCCATGCGGTCCACATGTCCGATCGTGGACCACCCGATCCATCGTGGACTCGAGAATCGGGCTGCTGAGCCTGCCAAGCACGTGCATGTGGGCCTGGGCTGGCCCGCGCCCGCATGCCTGGGCCTGGGCCTCGTGCCCGCACTTGGGCCGCACCCCACATTGGGCCACACATTGGCCGTGCCTGGGCCATGCACCGCTGCATGCGGCCAAGCCACCACCACTCCGTCGGCCCGCCGCTAGCCGTCAGTGATCCTCCATCATCTCAGATTTTGTGCCGACTTCAAATACGCATATCTCTTCCGTTCGAGCTCCATTTGGGATGATCTTGATCTCGTTGAACTTCATTTTTCATCGCAGACCTTGTTATGGGCTTAATGTAGACTGAATCTTGAGGTATCAAATCCTAACAAACTTCATATATGTGATATATGACATTAGGTTTAGATTTAAAACTATTTCAAGATCATAAGCCACTAATACATGCAATAAAATATAATCTAAAATATTTTTTTTAAAATCTAAAAATTATATTGTTGCATGTAGGTATGGGTTGAACAAATTAGGTCTAGTGATCAAACTACTATTAGGGTCAATTGATTAGATCTGGCTAGAACCCATTGTTGATTTTGAGTAGTTGATTGAACCTAATCAATTATTGGTTAGGGTTAGGTCAAAGGGGCTCAAAGTTGAGTTTAGTTATAGTTGATCGCATTGATTCATATTTTGATATGAATTGATTGACTTAAGATCTAATTTGGCTCAGTGATTCGGACATGGATCAATAGGTTAATCTGATTGATTCTAATCGATCAATTTAGTGTCTAAGATAAATATCTAGATGGTAGTTATTTAATTGATTCTGTTATTTGACCTGATCAATTTGTTGGTGTCTAAGAAAAGTAACGGAGGGATCCTCGCTCATCTTAACTTGGCCATTTTAGGAGATTAAGTTTTGAATTAGGTTACTTGTTGATAAGAGTTCACCAATGCCGACCAGGTGGGTCAAACATTGATTGTGTTGATCTAAATTTGATCAGTCAGATATCAAATCTGATGACTTAGAAGAGATCTAAATCTAAATCTTCTCACTAAATATTAAGTCTAGGGGTCTTCCATCATTGTAGAGATATGGGTACCTTTATGGCATTGATCATTCTCAACTAGTTATAGTGGTTTGAATGTATCGAAAAGATACAACCACTCTATTGATATTAGATACCTCAAGATAGAGATGGGGTTGGGCCCATAATTATTAGGTGAGGGACCCAATGACAGCTTTACAGTCACTGGTGAATGGTGGGTCTGAATTAACTAAGAAATATGCTAATAACTGTTAGATTAGGTCACAGAACTTAGAGACCGAACTCGCAGCATCTTGCTTAGTGAAGCAATGGATAAGATGTTGTCCACTCATTGGTCTATGCTCACCAATAACTATTAGGTAAAATGTGTATAAATCAGTGAGACTACAGTATCCATTAGAAATCGATCACGTATAGATTTTTGTTTCTCCATCCGAGGAGTATGAGAGATTCAAAAAAATAGTGAGAGTTTATTTGATTTTAAAAGTTTCTAGAATAAATATTTAATAAGTATAAATATCTAACTAGAAACTATTCTCTCTACAGGTAATCATATTGAGTTCAAACCCTTTATCCCGTATCCTTGACACAAATAGGTTGATCGGGATAAACTATAAAGACTGGCTCCAAAATTTGAGAATCATTTTTAGTTTTGAAAAGCTAACTCATGTTCTAGATCAAGATGCATCTGTGTTACTAGCTCATCCATCTCCTAATCAACGAGCTGCACTTAAGAAGTAGATGGATGAGGACAATAAGGCAAAGTGCTACATTCTAGCATCTATGTCCAATGATCTTCAGTGAAAGCATGAAGATATGAGGACTGTTAGGCCTCATGTGATACTCCCAAGGCTCAGGGGACCAAGGCTAAGGTCAAGGTTCAAAGTTCATGAGGTGGTCATGGGGTTTCTAGGGCTAGTTTGGGCCTTAGGATGAAAGGCTGTCAGCCTTTCAAATTTTGAGGTTCAGAGATTTTGAGTCTTAAGGGGCTAACTTATATTTGAATTAGAATTGAGTCTAAGATTATGAGATTGAGAAAAGTCATGGGTGTACATGGGTTTGGATGAGCATAATCTTGTATTGAGTTAGCCAGAAGAGTTTTTGGGTTGGATTACATTGACCCTGTATATAAACATACACTGTATTTGGACTCGAAGAATCGAAAGAATACAAAATCAATTTCTCCCTAACCTTTTTCTCTCTTCCTTCCTCTCTCTTTGGTCTTCTCCATGTCCAAGCAGCAAGAAACCCTAGGGTTTCTTGGCCACCAACCCAAAAAGGAAAGAAAGGAGGCACTAGAAACCAGTGCCCCCCCTTGTGCATGCCCCCCTGTTTGTGCCCCCCCTCTTGGCTGTCCAAGAGGAGTTTTAAGTTTCATCTTTTATTTTTTGGAAGCTTCATCAAGAGTACTTCCAGATTTCAAAAGATGAATTTCAGATATGATGGAGAAGGGGTTTAAATTGTAGAAAGAAATCCTGTTGATAGGATTTACAAGGCTGCTGAAATCTTGAAGGCTGTCTTTGTTTTGCTTGGTACTGGCCTTCAAGGATCTCCACAACCTGATCCTTGCTATTTCCTAATGTACACAAACTGAGAAAGTTGCTCCAATAATTGGTATCAGAGCATGGATTGTGTAGAGAAAGAAGGAGACTCTAAAAGTTGAAGATCTTCAAAGACTAAAATTTTAGCAAGGACCCTATCAAGGTATTTCTCAAATCTTTTGGAGTTTTGTTGTGTTTTTTGTTTGGATTCAGCCATGGGAAGCAATATGAAGGTTGATTTTGAGAAGTTTGATAGGAAAAAAAACTTTTTCATGGGAAAAGTTCTGGTAGAAGATCTTTTGGTTCAAGGAGATCTAGATCAGGCATTGGAGAAGCCTGAAGGGATGACAGATCGTCAGTGGATGTCTCTAAAGAAGAAGGCTTGTTCTGTGATTAGAGGATGCTTGGCGGATGTGGCACTCTATTCGGTGTTAGAGGAGAGAACCCCAAAAGGTTTGTGGTCGAAGTTGCACATTATGTATATAGAAAAAAATATGTGCAACAAGCTGATGTTGAAGAAGAGACTATACAACCTTCGGATTATGCAAGGTAGAGATGTCTTGGGTCACATCCAGAAATTTGATCAGATGTGCAATGAGTTGCTGAACATCGAGGTGAAGATAGAGGAGGAAGGCAAGTCATTGCTACTGCTATGCTCGCTTTCTCCTTCCTATGATCCATTGGTGATGATGCTGCTCTACGGCAAGGAGACCCTGGAGTATGAAGACATGGTCTTGGTGCTGTGGTCCAATGAACAGTGGGAGAAGTTGACCAAGGAAGGTGCTCCCCAGGAGGGCTTGGCTGTGGAGGGGAGATCAAGAGGAGAAAGGGAAAGAGGCAAGTCAAGGGGATGGTCAAAGTCTTGGAAGAGCAGGAGCAGGAAGGAAGCTAGGTGCTACAAGTGCAACAAAATCAGGCACTTCAAACGAGATTGCCCGTAGTGGAATAACAAAAAGGGAGATAAGGGAGCATCTGATGCACTGAGTGTAATGGTTGATAGTGAGGTGGAGGATGACTTCTTGGTAGTATCAGATGGTCACAAGCAAAACACAGATGTATGGACCCTGCATTCAGCCTATTCGCATCACTATACCCCAAACCGATCTTGGTTCGCTACATACACCAAGATGGATGAAGGGAGCGTGACACTTGGAGATGATCACCCATGTCGAGTTACTGATATTGGGAGCATTCGGCTAAGGATGTTTGATGGGATGGTGCGGACGCTCACTAATGTGAAGCACATCCCTGATCTGAAGAAGAATCTCGTGTCACTTGGTTACCTGGAGCGGAGCAGTTACAGCTTCAGCAGTCGTACCAGGAGTGAGGTGTTGAACATCTCAAATGGAGCCATGGTAGTGATGAGAGATAGGAGGATGGAGAACAACCTCTACAGAATAGAAGGATCTGTGGTGGCTGGGAAATCGATGCAGCAGCAGCGCAGGACCAGCAGGGGACTCACCGGTTGTGGCACTACCGCCTAGGCCACATGGGAGATCATGGGATGAAGGAGCTGAGCAAATATGGTTTGATTCCAGATCTGTATGGAGGTATCTCAGAGGTATGTGAGCCATGCCAAATGAAAAAGCAGAGGAGAGTGCAGTTTACTAGCAATTCAGCCCGTAGTGCAGCCCCACTAGAACTAGTTCACACTGATGTGTGGGGACCGGCCCTAATTTCAACCAGAAATGGGGTGAGATACTTATTGACCTTCATAGATAATTTCTCAAGTAAGGTATGGTCTACTTTATGAATAAAAAATCAGAAGTCTTCACCAAATTCAAAGTGTGAAAAGCTGAGATAGAGAAGGAGACAGATCGGAGCTTGAAGTGTCTGTGTTCTGACAATGGCGAGGAGTACACTAGCAAGGAGTTCCAAATTTTTTGTGAGGAGTGTGGCATCAAAAGATACTTCTCAGTGAGAGGGCCTTCTCAATAAAATGGGGTGGCCGAGAGGATGAACAAAATCCTTACAGAAAAGGCATGGTGCATGAGGCTGTAGGCAGGGCTTCCTAAGGTGTTTTGGGTTGATACAGTGGATGCAGCCTATTATTTGGTGAATCGATCACCTCACACTAAGTTAGATGGTGGTATTTCAGAGGAGAAATAGTCTAGAAAGAAGATTGGATTGAGCCATCTAAGGGTGTTTGGGTGCACGGCATTTGTGCACATCGGTACTGGTGAGCGGAGCAAATTGGACGCCAGGTCATGGAAGATGATGTTCTTAGGATATCCATGAGGAGTTAAGGGATACTGGCTATGGGATCCCTTGGAGAAGAAGATTTTCATTAGTAGGGATGTCACCTTTGATGAAAATTCAGTTCTCCAAAGGCGAGATGGCATGGAGGAGCAGCAGGAGGTCCAGTAGGGCAGCACTGGATAACTAACATCCTATTCTATTTTGCCACTTGTAGGTGCATCGGGAGGACTTGGTATTCAGGTGGAGTACTCTCCAAAGGTATCTCCATAGGTGGAGAGAGCTTGGATGAATGAAAGAGGCCCGGAGGTCCAGCAGGAGCAAACTGGACCTAGGACGGATATTAGGGTTGCACTATACAAGCCCAAAAGGAATGTCAGACAACCGAAATGATATGGCTTCGAAGAGACGATGTCATATACCCTGTTGATAGTGAATGGGGACCCCTACACCTATGAGGAGGCTATGGAGAGTCAGGATAGAGAGAGGTGGGTCCAAACAATATCTGAGGAGATGTAGTCTCTCCACAAGAATGAGATGTGGCGATTGGTGCAGTTGCCACAAGGGAAGAAACTTATTGGTTGTAAGTGGGTTTACCAATGCAAGGAGGGGCCTTCAGAGTAGAGAGGTATCAGGTACAAGGTGAGGCTAGTGGTCAAAGGATACTTCCAGAAGAAAGACATCGACTTCAGTGAGGTTTTCTCTCCCGTCGTCAGGCATACTTCTATCAGGGTACTACTGAGTATCATAGCAGCTTAGGACTTGGAGCTAGAGCAGATAGATATCAAGATGGCATTCCTCCATGGGCATCTGGAGAAGAGCATCTACATGGAGCAGCCACCTGAGTTTTAAGATCCAGGAGCAAAAGATAAAGTCTGTTTATTATAGAAATCACTGTACGGGCTGAAGCAGTCATCGAGGCAATGGTACCAGCGATTTGATTCTTACGTGAGGAGAATCGGACTTTTCAGGTGCGAGTATGACTCTTGTGTTTATGTTAAATCTTTGGAGGATGGGTCTAGGGTGTTTCTACTCTTGTATATGGATGACATACTTATAGCATGCAAGAGTAGGAAGGTTGTGCAGGAATTGAAGGTAACCTTGTCTCGAGAGTTTGAGATGAAGGATTTAAGACCTGCAAGGAAGATCTTAGGTATAAAAATTTTTAGAGATCGAGCCAAGAGGATGCTGCATTTATCTCAGAAAGGTTATATCAAGAAGGACTTGGAGATATTTGTGATGAAGAAAGCAAAGCTGGCGGAGCTGCCACTTACCGGGCACTTTAGACTCTCGAAGACGATGTCGCCACAGACTGAGGTGGAGGCTCAAGAGATGGAGAGAATGCCATATGCCTCTGATGTGGGAAGCTTTATGTATCTCGTGGTGTGTTGTAGGTTGGATATCGCCCATGCAGTGAGCCAGGTCAGTAGGTTCATGGCGCAGCCTAGTAGGGAGCACTGGCGAGCACTGAAGAGGATCTTCAGATATTTGGTAGGTACTGTTGGAGTTGGCATTTGCTATGGATAGTGAGAAGGTGCTGAGGGACTCTCCAATATTCAAGGAGGCTCGAGGGCAGATAGGAGGGTTCGTGAATACGGATTTCGATGGAGATGTGGACACCTGACGGTCGACGATAGGTTTTGTATTTAGCCTGTTTGGAGGTCCTATTTTGTGGAGATCGTGCTTGCAGCCCATCATGGCCTTATCCACCACTGAGGCAGAGTATATTGGCATTATAGAGATAGCAAAAGAGGCCCTATGATTGAAGGTCTTGGCATTGGAGATGGGCCTCGTACAGGAGACCGTCAGGGTGCACTGTGACAGTCAGAGTGTACTATTAATTGCACAGAACTCTGTCTACCATGCAAAGATGAAGCACATCGATATCAGGTATCATCGAATCAAAAAACTTATAGAAGAAGGTGAGGTGGAGCTGGTTAAGGTCCACACTAAGGAGAATCCAATAGATGCACTGACGAAGGTACTTCCATAGGACAGCTTTCAAAAATGTGTGATACTGATGTACTTGATAGATAGGATGGAGTTGGTTGAGACCTTGGGACACTAACGTGGAGATTGTTGGGCCTTATGTAGTGCTCCCAAGGCTTAGGAGACCACGGCTAAGGCCAAGGTTCAAAGTCCATGAGGTGGTCATGGGGTTTTTAGGGCTAGTTTGGTCCCTAGGATGAAAGACTGTCAGCCTTTCGGATCTTGAGGTCCAAGAATTTTGGGTCTTGAGGGGATAACTTATATTTGAGTTAGAATTGAGTTCAAGATTATGAGATTGAGTCAAGTCATAGGTGTACATGGGCTTGGGTGAGCACAATCTTGTATTGAGTTAGCCAGGAGAGTTTTTGGATTGGATCACATTGATCCTGTATATAAACATACACTATATTTGGACTCGAAGAATCGAAAGAATATAAAATTATTTTCTTTCTAATCTTTTTCTCTCTTCCTTCCTCTCTCTCTGATCTTCTCCACATCCTAGCAGCAAGAAACCCTAGGGTTTCTAGGCTGCCCACCCAAAAGGAAAGAAAGGAGGCGCTAGAAACTAGCACCCCCCTTGTGCACGCCCCCTATTTGTGTGCCCCCTCTTGGCCGCCCAAGAGGAGTTCCAAGTCTCATCTTTTATTTTTTGGTGGATTCATCAAGAGTACTTTCAGGTCCCAAAAGATGGATTTCAGATCTGGTGGAGAAGGGGTTTAAATCACAGAAAAATATCCTACCGACAGGATTTACAAGGCTGCTAAAATTCTGAAAGCTATTTTTGTTTTGCTTGACTGCTGGCTTTCAAGGACCTCCACGACTTGATCCTTGCTATTTCTTGACGTCCATAACCTGGAAAAGTTGATCCAACAAGGATTGTCAAGGAGATACTGACTCACCTATAAAAGTTGTATGGTGAGCAGAGTCGCACAGCTCGTTTTGAGATCTTTCAGAGACTATTCAGAGCGAAAATACATAATGGACAGTCCGTTAATGATCATTGTTTGATAATGATCAAGGATATCGAAGAGTTTCAAAAGCTCAAGATGAACATGGATAAAGAATTGCAAGTGGATTTGTTCCTCCAGTCTCTTCCTAATTTATATGGGCAGTTCATTATGAACTACCATATGAATAAAATTAATAGCACTTTGTCTGAATTGCTGAACATGTTGGTGACAGTTTAGGACACCTTAAAAGGTTCAAGGGGTACGGTTCTGATTATGGAGCGGGCTTCTTCTAAGAGAAAATCTTCTTTCAAAAAAAAGAAGCAGCCTATGAAAAAGCAAAAGAACGATATCAATCCCAAGAAGTAGGTCTCAAAGAAGGTTGATGATAAGAAAAAATATTTCCACTGCAATGTCTAAGGTCATTGGAGAAGGAACTGTTCGGCCTATCTGGTGACTGTGAAGAATAGGAAGAAGAATGAACCTTCTAAAGGTACATTTGATTTACTCATAATAAAATTTAATCTAATGATTGTTGGAAAATATGTCCCAAAAGCCAATCGTCAATCTGTTGATGGTTGAGCAATCTTATATTGTAATTGATTTGTTAATAAATAAAATATATTTTTGATATTTTCATCATAAATTTTTATCTTCTAACGAACTCCGTTGTTATGATGAAGTCCTTAGGACTATTTAGATTCGATAAAGAGAGAATTTATCGATTAATCCTTAAAACTATTCATGACCAAATGATAGGCTGTTAATAAGGACGACAGCTTCTATCGAGCATAGATTGCTGTAGGCCATATGGGTTGGTTGTCCTCTTAACCAAAGAGTGTGGAGATATTGGTATGGCATACATGTGAGATATAAGGGTACATCATCATTGAACGTGACCAACTCTAGAGTATTCTACTGTCGAGAATGTCTCTGACGGGATACAGGTATAAGTGTCCCTTAGACCTGAGATCGCCTCAGTGATTTGCAAGCAACTCACTGTGCTTTGGTACTGGACTAACTGAATTTTTAATTGAATGATGGAAGGCTTCTAGGCATAGTCAAATACTTGCGAAGTTAGAGTGTGATCGAGATGGGATTGACCACTCCAAGAGTTAGAGAAGAATGAGTCGCTGTATTTCAATTTAGCAAAATTTTGGCCAGAATAATCCATCAGATGGATTTGATATTTTGAAATACAATGTGGACAACCTGATCAGAGTTGACAGTTGAACTCTGAGGTATCCTATAATCATTTTGGTCAAGGGAATGAATTATATGAAAACTATATCCGCATGGGTTCTAAGGATGTTGTTCTACACATTCGACCTATCCGATCGTCGGGTATCATTGCTAGATAGTCACTTCGATTGGTATAAAAATTTATTTCTATGCTACCGACTTAGGGTTGGACCTATGAGGTCACACACATTAGAGTTCACGATCCGATCGGATGGTTGATCAACGATTAAGAATCGTTCTAGGGCTAAACGATCAATACGATTAACATTTAACTTAGTGCAAGTGTTGCAGGAGGATCGATTAATAATTTGATTGCTAATTGGCTTAATTTGATCCAACCTAAGGGTTGAGATTAAGTTTAATTAAATATAATTTAATTAAATTTGATTTAAGCTTGATTGGATCAAGTCCAATTGATTTATTGGATAAGCCAAGTGCAAAAAAAAATTAATCCTATTTCAAAAAGGACTAGGATCAACCTAATTTCTAATTTGATTAAAAAATTAAATCAAATTTAAATCTAATTTAATCTAATTAAATCAGGCTCTTAATTTAGTTAAGACCTATTTTAATTAGGTTAATTTGATTTTAGTTTGATTTGATTTAAGAAATCAAATTTGAACAAGTCATAGATTGAATCCTAATAAGACTAGGATTCCACCTTGTGCCAACTTAGCCCCCCATGCCCACTCTCTCTTATCCCATGCCCACTCTCTCTTATTTTGTATGACAAAACCCTCTCTCTCAGGTCTTCACGCATGTCCAAAACTTTTCTCTCTTTCTCTCTTACATGGAATATGGTTGTGAATCAAGTCAAAGTAGGAATTAGTTTGGATTTCAAATTCTATGAGATAGAGTTTTAGGAAATCAAAACTCTTTCCTTATGGCACTGATTTTATCCAGATTTTTTTTTAAAGATTTTTGTAGCTTTTATGACACATAATACGCATCCTTTGCTAGTGGTCCATGGCAGAAAAAGGAGGGGTCGCCCAAGAGTTGGGCACCCCTTGTCTTGTCTTGTTCGGATAATCCTTGACTAGGTATTTGATCTAGACAAGGACTCTTCATATCTCTCTATTTAAAATAAATTTCTTTATAAAATTTTTGTGAAACATAGAGCATTGAGAGACCTTTGGGGCATCCAAAAATTAAGGAGAAAGAGTCTTGGGGCGTGGAGATCTAATAGACACAAAACTAGGTGTCTGGGTTAGAGCAAAGAGAAGAAGAAGAGGGTCTTCTTCTAGAGTTGCTGGGTTCATCTCTTTCCTTCCTCCATCTGTAAGTTTTCTGAGAGTGTCTCATCTAAAACTCCTTTTCTTACTTTTCATCTTTGAAAGAGTCCAAATCAAGAAGAAGGAGGCATCTGATCGACCATCGAAGAAGGATCAGCGCAGTACTAGCATACTGTGCTGATTTTCTGGACCAGGACTTCTGATTGTGATTCGTAGGCTCGTGTGGATGACTCCTAGAGGTCGGACACATGTGTGGCTTGCAACATCATTCTTAAGACCAGATCAACAAAGTTAGAATGTCTAACTTGCAAGGTAATAGATCTGATCTATTATATTTTACATATATTAGATGTAGTATAGAAACATGTTGATATGATCAACATGTAGTTCTTGCTCTTTCTATTTTAATTTTTGATTTAATACCATATAATAATCATATAATAGGATTTTAGATTTAGGAATTCTTTAATTTTATAAGATAAATTTTGATTTATTTTAGTCTTCCGCTGCCTGATCTTGAAAAAATTTCAAGATCTAACCCTGAAACCCTAGATCTGATTCCTTCAATTGGTATCAGAGCCTAGGTTGTTTATTATATGATTATTAATACATATTTAGATTATTTCTTAGATTAGATCTAATTTATAATCTGATTGTTAAATCTAAAATTAAAATTTTTAGATCAATCATGAACTGTAGGTTGTCTTGCTGTAAGGTTTACCCCTTACAGTGCAAAGGTTGTCCTAGTTTATATAGATTTATCTTTAATTATAAATTTATTAGATGTGATATAAATTAAATTTATAATTTATTAGATTTAAAAGATATTTAAATCTAAAATAAAATCTCTTTGTTAATAATTTTCGCATAAAGAACCATAATATATTTGTCTGAAAAATTTACGCAGTTTAAAGTTGAAATTGTTTCAATTACATGAACCTGTTTAGATTAGATCTAAAGTAGTTTCATGCTTATTTTTACTTGCATTTTGATTATAAATCAAACATGCAACTTGGTTGGTAGAACCATATTGTAAAAATATTTTACAAATATAAAAATTATTTTTGAAAAGCCAAACCCCAACCCTCAGCCCAAAACTTAATTAAGAATTAAGAAGTTATTTGATTAGGTTCTAGGATTGTGAATTGAAGAACCTAAGACACAAACCATAACACATTGGGTTAATGGGTTAGTAGGAATTAGGTCCATTAATTGGGTTAGATCTAAGGTTAGGTTAAAGATGGACTTAATTAGAGAATTGACTAAATCTAATCAATTATTGTCTTAGATTAGGTCAAAGTTTCTTTAGATCAATTACAATAGTTATAGTTGGTCAAGTCCATGTCTTTAATGAGAACCAAATGGACTTGATTCTTGGCTAAGTGGTCTAGCATAAACTGTTAGGTTGATCTAATCGAAACTAATTAAATCAGTTGGTGTCTAAGGTAAACTAGATTTGTGGTTTTTAATTGGCAGTCCGCTTACCTGATCATTTCTGATGGTGTCTAAGGCAAGCTTTGGCAGATCCTCCCACTGATCGAACTTACCTGGCCTCTTGGTGAAATTATATTTTGATCGGATCACTTGACTATTCGAGCTGACCCATGTCAGCTAGGTAAATCAGTGTGATTGATTTAGGTGCTCCTAGACTAGCCCTTTTAATGGTCTCCCTTAAGCTGACTTGGTAAAGCCAGTGGGAGGATCATGATAAGCTGGTTCATCTGACCTCTTCCTCTAAATTAATTAAATCTTTTAAAATTATTAGGTCTTTAAAATAAAATAGTTATGGTAATAACTAGATCATAGCCTCTTATTAAGTGGATGATAATGGGTCCATCAGTTAGATAATCATTGGAGATCCAAAGGCCTGGTGCTTATCGACTGATGGAATTATCATTCATAATATGATTTCTTGACTGTATCTTTCTAAATGGTGGTTGGGTTAGCCAACCAAAGTTGGGCCTAATCATTCATTGGTTAGATAGGTCAAGTATGGTGTCAAAGCCTACTGATTAGGGACTGAGGTAAAAATAAAATTACTAAAAATTATTTAGAAAAATAATTGATTATGAACCTACCCTTAGATGTACATGGGTTGGTCAACCAAAGTTGAGTTTGTGTGCAGTCTAAGTGAATTCTAGTACCCACTAAGAAATTAGGATAATTTTTCGAATTGGAGGTAGAGGCTACCAATTTGAATAAAATAGTGAGAGAAACCTTTTGATTAAAGTTTAGATCTTTAAGTTTAATGAATCAATTACTAATTAGGTTATAATTTTTTTTATGCAGATACGGCCACTTCCCTATCACTCCGATCATTGTTGGACAATGATAAGTTGGTGGGACCCAACTTCGGTAGCTGGTACCGAAAGTTGAAAATAGTCTTGGAGCATGAATGGATCCTATATGTGATAACAGATCCTGCACCCAAGGAGCCTGTGGGGAAAATTCAGTGCAGGGGTAAAATGGTAATTTTAAAACTTTCAAAATTATGATTTTATAATGAAAAGATATTAATTAATCTAATTAATTAACATGAATTTATCCTACACTAGGATCTAAATATGATATATAGCATGCATTCATTTAAATTTGAAATTCAAATTCGAATAGTAAACACTTTACTGTAATGTGTTCAGAACACAATACCTTTGTGCGGGGAGTAGATCACCACAATTTGATCACCGTTGGGAGAGTCTGATCATCGCGATGCAGCCACACAGTGTGTCTGGCCTCTGCGGATCATCTACACGAAGCTCCCGATCTGATCGACTCCTCACGAGTGCTAGCTCGTTGTAGAGCCCTTTTGACAGTGGATGCTGATCGAACTCCTTTGATCGATGTCTGTCGATTTTTTGGATGCTTCAGATCATCAACAGACGTGCTTGAGAGGATGTTGAAGATCCTCCTGAGATTTTGTGGGCTCACGACACTCGTAGCTCACTATCTCACTTCCCGAACCCCAGGCTAAAACTCTAGGGAACTCACCGAAAACCTTGTACCCACTTTTTTTTCTTTTCTTTCTTTTTCTCTTGGAAGGATATGGACTTTCTTCTCATGCACAAGACTTCTCACGCCCCAAAATTTTTCTCCAAAAAAAAAAATTTCTTCTTTGCACGCCCTACTCTTCTCCTCCTTTTATAACAACGTCAAACATCTTATCCAAAAGAAAGGATAAAGATGAGTAATTGCACATTTGAATTCAAATCAATTTTTGAATTCAAATGGACACCAACTCATCCCTTATCCACTAAAGGCATGAGGCGTGGCTTAAATTGTGCATGGAGTGATTTCATGAGAAACCTTTTCTCATATAATAAATAGGGCGTAAAAAAAGGGATAAGGTGCAAAGATTGATTGCCCATTCAAATTCAAACTTTATTTTGAATTTGAATGGCCAACCAATCATCCTTATCCATCTATTTGGCACATTAAAGTGGGGTGTAGAGAGGGCTTGGCGTGAGGAAAAAATTCATGAGAAATTTCTTCTCATGAATCCAAATGGGTGCAATGGAAGTGAGGTGGCGCATGGAGATTGGGTCAAGGTGGTTTAATTATTTAAACCAACCTAATTGAACCAAATAAGTTAGGTCCAATTAGACTAATTTAAACCCAACTTAATTAGGCTTAATTAGGCTCAATAAAATCTTAATCAAATCAGGAATTGATTAAGCCCAACCCCTGATCAAATCAGGGACCAAACCATCTCGACTATTAGGTCAACTCTTAACCTAATCGGGTCAAACCCAACTGAATCCAATTTAATTGGACTTGATCCAAAAATAATTACTCAATCAAATTAAGTTAATTAGTGATCAAATCACTAATTAAATCTCTCATAAATATTGAGTCCAAATCTGATGGATAATCGGGCATCAGAATTCATCGATATGTAACCCTGATCGAAGAGTCCCAAACCAGTGGGACTCTTGACCCCGATACCCAAAATGTGTGGGACTCATGATCAAAGAATTCTGATTCTTGATCACAGAGTCCCAGACACATAGGACTCATAGTCCACGAGTATTAGGACTCTTCATCAGCCATCAGATCAGATAGGAACCTCTAATGTGTGTGACCCCGCAGGTTTGAACCTAAGTCGGTAGCACAGGAACCAATTCTTGTACTAATCAAAGTGACCATCTAGCAATGGTACTCGATGACTGGATAGATTGAATAGTCACAATCGCAACACTCAGAACCTACATGAATATGGTTACTGTATAATTCATCTTTTTGACCTCTGTGTTTAGGATGACTCAGGGTTAAACTGTCAACCCTGATTAGATCATCCGAATCGTGCTCAACTCAAACAATCCTGTGACTCCTCACAAAGACTACCCTGGCCAAGGTTTTGTTAAATTGAAACACGATTGTACACAGCTCCTAAACTGGAGTGGTCAATCCCATCTTGACCACGCACCGACAAGTCAAGTACTTGACTACACCCAGCAGCCTTCCGTCACTGAATTAGAAATTCAGGTAGTCCAGTGCCTAAGTGCAGTGAGTTTCTTGCAAGTCACCATAGCGGTCTCAGATCGGAGGGACATTTATATCCATATTCCATCAGAGCAAATCTTGACAGCAGAAATAGCTCCGGAGTCGGTCACGTTCAGTGCAGATGTATCCTTACATCTCACCTGTATGCCATACCAGTGTCTCCACACTCATTGGTTAAGAGGACAACCAACCTATATGGCACACAACGACCTATGCTTGATAAACATTGTCGTCCTTGGTAACAACGTATCATTTGGTCACGAACAGATTTAAGGACTAAACGACAAATCCTCCTTTGTCGAGTCTAAATAGTCCTAAGGACTTCACCACAACATAGGAGTTCATTAGAAGATGAAATATTTTGTGATGAAAAATATCAAAATAATTTTTATTAATTCATAATTCATGTACATATACAAAAATGAGCACAACCGTCAACAGACTGATAATTGACTTTGGGACACTATTGCCAACAATCTCCCACTTGGTCTAAAGCCAATCGGAGTAGTATCTAATACCCATCTTCGACTTATAGTTGTCGAACTCCTTCACCGCAATGGCTTTAGTGAATGGGTCGGCCAGGTTCTCCTTTCCATCACTGAATTAGCCACTGTGTGTTGCTTGAAACTCTTCCAGCAGATAGCCCCACCATTAAGGGTAAAAATAAATCCCGACATACTTTTGCTGTCAAAACTAGAGTCTGTAAACCCTATAAGCCTCAAGTCTGATTCACCATAAATAAGCCACTGGTCCTTAGTATTTTTTAAATACTTTAGGATGGTTTTAACAACCTTCCAGTGATTCTCCCCTGGATCAGATTGGTATCTACTCACTACCCCTAGTGAGTATGCCACATCTGGTCGTGTACATGTCATGGCGTACATGATAGATCCCACTGCCGAAGCATATAAAATCCTACCCATACGCTCTCTCTCTTGAGGTGTTGTCGGATAATCCCTCTTCGAGAGAGAAATTCCATGGCCTATCGGAAGATAGTCTTTCTTGGAATTCTCCATGCTGAACCTCTTCAGCATAGTATCAATGTACGTGGACTGAGATAAACCAAGCAACCTTTAAGATCTATCCCTATAGATCCTCATCCCTAGGATGTAGGAAGCTTCTCCCAGATCCTTCATGGAGAACTGTGACAACAGCCAAATTTTTATTCCCTGTAATGCAGGGACATCATTCCCGATTAAGAGAATGTCACCCATATACAATACAAGAAATACTACTACTGGACCATTAGCCCACTTATAAATGCATGGCTCTTCTCCATTCTTAACGAAGCCATACGTCTTGATCGTCTTATCAAAACGTATGTTCCAACTTCGTGATGCCTGCTTAAGTCCATAAATGGACCTCTGTAGCCTGCACACCTTAGACTCATCTGTGGATGTGAATCCTTCAGGTTGTATCATATATACCACTTCATCCAGCTCTCCATTTAGGAAAGTTGTCTTCACATCCATCTGCCAGATTTCATAGTCCAGATGGGCAGCTATTGCAAGCATAATCCGAATGGATTTGAGCATTGCCACATGAGAAAATATCTCGTCATAGTCTATACCATAACGTTGACGATATCCTTTGGCAACCAGACGAGCTTTATAGGTTTTCACCTTTCCGTCTGTGCCTCTCTTCCTCTTGAAGACCCACTTACATCCTATGGGTTTTACTCCTTCGGGTGGGTCAACTAATGTCCACACATCGTTGACCTTCATGGACTCCATTTCGAATTTCATGACCTCCAACCATTTCTCAGAGTCAAGTCTCTGCATTGCATCCATGTAGGTGATCGGATCCTCATCATTTTAATCAAGTTTGATAGGATCGCCATCCCGGACCAAGAAACCATAGTATCTGTCCGGTTGACGTGGTACTCTACCAGATCGCCTTAAGGGTGCTTGAACAATGGGCTCCGGATCTGATCTAACCAAATCCGGTTCAGGTTCAGCAACTTGTGTCGATTTTTCCACCTGTCGAACTTCGTCAAGTTCGACCTTTGAGGCAACAGTCCCTTCACCAAGGAACTCCTTTTCCAAAAAGATTGCCTTAAGGCTGACAAACACTTTTTGCTCATCAGCTAGGTAGAAGTAATACCCTTTGGTCTCTTTTGGGTATCCTATAAAATTACACTTGTCAGACCTAGGTCCAAGCTTGTCCGTAATTAAACGTTTAACATAAGTCGGACACCCCCAAACCCTAAGGTGCGAGAGTACTGGCTTACGTCCTATCCATATCTCATATGGTGTTTTGGTTACAGACTTACATGAAACCCTATTTAGAAGATAACAAGCCGATTCGAGCGCATATCCTCAGAGGAAGATCGGCAGATCAGGAAACCCCATCATGGATCGAACCATGTCCAACAAGGTCCGATTCCTCCTTTCAGATACACCATTATGTTGTGGTGTTCTAGGAGGAGTCCACTGAGAGAGAATCCCATTCTCCCCAAGATATGTCAGAAAATCATTGGAAAGGTATTCACCTCCTCGATCAGATCGAAGAGTTTTAATACACTTTCCAGTTTGTTTTTCTACCTCATTTCGAAATAGTTTGAACATTTCAAACGACTCCGACTTATGCTTCATTAAATAGACATACCCATACCTCGATAGGTCGTCTGTGAAGGTTATGAAGTAGAAATATCCACCTCTTGCACTTGAGCTCATGGGTCCACATACATCAGAATGTACCAAACCCAAGAGTTCACTGGCTCGCTCACCTTTTCCAGTAAAAGGTGATTTGGTCATTTTACCAAGAAGACAGGACTCACAGGTTGGAAGTGATTCAAAATCACCTACTTCAAGAATTCCTTCTTGAGCCAACCTGTTTATCCTGTTCTTATTGATATGACCTAGCCAACAGTGCCAAAGGTAGACTTCTGACACATTATCTATTCTAGGGCATTTACCGGAGGTTTGAACCACATTAACATGTTGTGATAGAAAGTAAATTTCATTATTAAGTTATCCAACAAATATTGTAACACCATTCAAAATGATATTGCAAATATTTTCTTTTATTAAAAATTGATAACCGTTCATGGCCAAAAGGCCTACAGAAATAATATTTAATAAAAAGCTTGGACAATAGTGACATTCACTCAGAATTATGTTTCGAGAATTGATTACAAGGTTCATGATTTCTAATGCTAGAACTGGAACTTTGCTTCCATCTCCAACGTTCAGGAATCTCTCGCCTTCATCAAATCTCCTACTGACCGCAGACCCTGCATCGAATTACAAATATGATAAGGGCTTTCGGTATCCAATACCCAGGCAGTAGTATCACAAATGGAAAAGTTGCAAGGTGTTATCATATAAGTACCTTGCTTCTTCTTCGGCCTGTTTGGGTCCAGGGAAGCAATGTATAGAGGACAGTTCCTCTTCCAGTGCCCCTACTTCTTGCAAAAGAAGCACTCCGCCTGGCTCTGATCGGGCTTGTGCTTCTTGGTATGATCCTGTGCAGATGTCCCAGCATGCAGCTGCACCTTCTTATTCTTCTTCTTCTTATTCTTCTTCTTCCCTTTCTTAAAGGGTCGACGACCAGAAGAAGACCCTCTAACAATATTCACCTACTCCTTATGGAGCTAGTGATCCTTCTCAAAGTTCTGCAGCAATCCCAACAAACCGTGGTAGTTCACTGCAGGCTTTGTCATCCGAAAATGAGTAAGGAAGGAGAGGAAGGACTTGGGCAATGAATTAAGGATTGCATCCTTACCGAGCTGCTCATGCAGGGGAAAGCCCAGTTTAGTTAGGCGCTCAATCATTTCGATCATGTACAGTACATGATCAGTGACTGAGGCTCCATCCCTCATTCGAGCATTGAAAATGGCACAACCAGTTTTGTGCCTTTCAATGTCGTCAGGCGTGCCAAAGGAGTCGTTCAACATTTGAAGCATCTCTTGTGGCTGGGCATTCTCGAACCTACGGCTTAACTCATCATTCATTGCCGCCAGCATAATGCACCGAACGGTGGTGCGGTCGTTGAGCCACTTCTGATAAGTGTCTCGGACCGTCCCTCTAATGTTCGAGGCTGGCTCCTCAGGTGCCGGATTCGTTACTACATAAAGGATCCGCTCATGTTCAAGGATGATTTTTAATTTTCGATACCAGCTATCAAAATTAGGTCCCATAAGCTTGTCATTATCTAATAATGACCGGAGTGACAGGGTAGTGGCCATAGCTGCATAAAGGAAAACCAGACCTATATTAGTACATAAATTATTAATACTAAAGACTTGGACTTTAGTCTAAAGTTTCTCCCAGTATTTTTACGAATTGGTAGCCTCAATCTTCAATTCGAGGAATTACTTTAATTCCTTAGTGGGTACTAGAATCCACATAGACTACACACGAGCCCAACTTTGGTTGGTCAACCCATGTGCATCTATGGGTAGGTTCATAACCAGTTGTTTCTCTAAACAACTTCTAGTAATTGATTTTGCCCCAGAACCTAATCAGTAGGCTTTGGCCTCCACTGAAAAGATCTGGTTAGGTCCAACCATTAACATGATTTGATTTGGTGAATCAGACCAATAAATGATCAGGCCTGACTTTGATCAGCCAATCTGACCACCATCAGAAAGACTCAAACCAAATTATCATATTATGAATGATAATTCCATTAGTCAATAAGCACCAGGCCTTTGGGTCTCCAATGATTATTAAACTAATGGACTCATTATCACTCACTTAATGGGAGGCTATGACTTAGTTATCAATATAACTTAATCATTTTTACGGACCTAATAATTTTTGAGGATTTTATTAAAGGATAGATGAGAAAAAAATATCCAACCAATTTCAATCCTCCCACTGACTTCACCAAGTCAGATTAAAAAAAGATTTAATTAAAGCTGGCATTAGGAGCACCTAAATCAGTCAAACTGATTTACCTAATGACATGGGTGACCCTTAATCACCAAGTGATCTAATCAAAACCTAATTCATCAGGTTGGCCAGGTAAGTGAGATCAGTGGTGGGGATAAGCTATTAACTCGTCAGAGATCGAATCACTGCGAGTAGCTCCTGCTTAAAAACCACTGGTCAAAATGCCAAACTTACCTTAGACACCAACTGGTTCATTAGTTTAATTTGATCAAATTATTAAATAGGGTTCCATCGCGTAGCCATGAATTAAGTCCATCTTGATCTAGTTAAAGACATGGACCCATTCATCTACAACTATTGAAGTTGAGTCTAGAGTATCCTTGACCTAATCTAATTCAACTTTTGATTAGATTTGACCAATTACTCTAATTTAGTCCATTTCTTTAAGCTAACCTTAGGTCTAACCCAATTATGGACCTAATATATCTAACCCATTGCCCCACAAGTTTATGCAATTGTCTTAGGTCTTAATTCACAATTCTAGACATACTAGACAACACTTAATTCTTTTAATTAAGTATTTGGGCTGATGGGTCAGGGTTTGATATTTCGAAAATAATTTTTAAATTTGAAAGGTTTTATTTTCTGTTCACCAAATATGTTGATTCATTTCACAAATAGATCAGTACATTTCATAAATAGCAATCCTATTGCTAATTACATAACAGAAAATAACTCAATCAAAATAAATTATGAATATTCCTTTAGATCTAATCTAACACATTCATGATAAATTTCATAATTGAACCTTTACAATTAATTTCTTTCGCTGCTTCATCTGTATGGGATATAATTGCAGCGGCACCCCTACTGCCATAGGAGATTCCATCGAATGGGAGGAGAGGACCTTTAAACCCTACTTTTCTCCTATGACCGGACGGCCATGGCAACCAACCCAATTCGATTACTTGCTACTTGAATCAAGTATATCTAAATATACCAATTTTAAAATTTAAATTTTAAATTTCAAATTTCAAATTTTAAATTTTGAATTTCAAATTTCAAACAAATTTCAAATTTTTGAATTTCAAATTTTGAATTTTGAATTTCAAATTTGAAATTTCACCCAAAATTTAAATTTTAAATTTTAAATTTTGAATTTTAAATTTTTGAATTTTGAATTTTGAATTTCAAAATTCAAATTTTGAATTTCAATTTTTTTTTGAAATTTGAATTTCGAACAAAATTTAAATTTTAAATTTTGAATTTTAAATTTTAAATTTAAATTTTTAGATTACAACTTAATCTATGCATGCAAATATATATATCATATCTAAGAACTCGCTCTGATACCATCTGTGGGGAAAATTCAGTGTAGGGGTAAAATGGTAATTTTAAAACTTTTTCAAAATTATGATTTTACAGTGGAAAGATATTAATTAATCTAATTAATTAATATGAATTTATCCTACACTAGGATCTAAATATGATATATAACATGCATTCATTTAAATTTGAATTTCAAATTCGAACAGTAAACATTTTACTATAATGTGTTCAGAACACAATACCTTTGTGCAGATAGTAGATCACCGTCGGAAGAGTCTGATCATCGTGACACAGCCATACAGCATGTCTGATCTCTATGGATCGTCCACACGAAGCTCCCGATCTGATCGACTCCTCACGAGTGCTAGCTCGTTGTAGAGCCCTTTTGACGGTGGATGCTGATCGAACTCCTTCGATCGATGTCTGTCGATTCTTCAGATACTTTGGATCATCAACAGATGTGCTTGAGAGGATGTTAAAGATCTCTCTGAGATTTTGTGGGCTCACGACACTCGTAGCTCACTATCTCACTTCCCAAAGCCAAGGCTAAAACTCTAGGAAACTCATCGGAAACCTTGCACCCACTTTTCTTTCTTTTCTTTCTATTTCTCTTGGAAGGATATGGACTTCCTTCTCACTCACAAGACTTCTCACATTCCAGAATTTTTCTTCAAAAAAAAAACTTCTTCTTTGCACGCCCCATTCTTCTCCTCCTTTTATAACAACGTCAAACATCTTATCCAAAAGAAAGGATAAAGAAGAGTAATTGCACATTTGAATTCAAATCAAATTTTGAATTCAAATGGATACCAATTCATCCCTTATCCACTAAAGGCGTGAGGCATGGCTTAAATTGTGCCTGGAGTGATTTCATGAGAAACCTTTTCTCATGTAATAAATAGGGCGTAAAAAAAGGGATAAGGTGCAAAGATTGATTGCCCATTCAAATTCAAACTTTATTTTGAATTTGAATGGCCAACCAATCATCCTTATCCATCCATTTGGCACATTAAAGTGGGGCGTGGAGAGGGCTTGGCGTGAGAAAAAAATTCATGAGAAGTTCCTTCTCATGAATCTAAATGGGTGCAATGGAAGTGAGGTGGCGCATGGAGATTGGGTCAAGGTGGTTTAATTATTTAAACCAACCTAATTGAACCAAATAAGTTAGGTCCAATTAGACTAATTTAAATCCAACTTAATTAAGCTTAATTAGGCTCAATAAAATCCTAATCAAATCAGGAATTGATTAAGCCCAACCCCTGATCAAATCAGGGACCAAACCATCTCGATGATTAGGTCAACTCTTAACCTAATCGGGTCAAACCCTATTGAATCCAATTCAATTGGACTTGATCCAAAAATAATTACTCAATCAAATTGAGTTAATTAGCGATCAAATCACTAATTAAACCTCTCATAAATATTGAGTCCAAATCCGATGGGTAATCGGGCATCAGAATTCATCGATATGTAACCCTGATCGAAGAGTCCCAAACCAGTGGGACTCTTGACCCCGGTACCCAAAATGTGTGGGACTCATGATCAGAGAATTCTGATTCTCGATCATAGAGTCCCAGACACGTAGGACTCATAGTCCATGAGCATTAAGACTCTTCATCAGCCATCAGATCAGATAGGAACCTCTAATGTGTGTGACCCTGCAGGTTTGAACCTAAGCCGGTAGCACAGGAACCAATTCCTGTACTAATCGAAGTGACCATCTAGCAATGGTACCCGATGATCGGATAGATCGAATAGTCACAATCGTAACACTCAGAACCTACATGAATATGGTTACTGTATAATTCATCCTTTTGACCTCTATGTTTAGGATGACTCAGGGTTTAACTATCAATCTTGATTAGATCATCCGAATCGTGCTCAACTTAAACAGTCCTGTGACTCCTCACAAAGACTACTCTGGTCAAGGTTTTGCTAAATTGAAACACGACTGTACACAGCTCCTAAACTGGAGTGGTCAATCCCATCTTGACACACGCACCGACAAGTCAAGTACTTGACTACACCCAGCAGCCTTCCGTCACTGAATTAAAAATTCAGGTAGTCCAGTGCCTAAGTGCAGTGAGTTGCTTGCAAGTCACCGTGGCGGTCTCAGGTCGGAGGGACATTTATACTCATATTTCATTGGAGCAAATCTTGACAGCAGAAATAGCTCCGGAGTCGGTCACATTCAATGCAGATGTACCCTTATATCTCACCTGTATGCCATACCAGTGTCTCCACACTCATTGGTTAAGAGGACAACCAACCTATATGGCACACAACGACCTATGCTTGATAAACATTATCATCCTTGGTAACAATATATCATTTGGTTGCGAACAGATTTAAGGACTAAACGATAAATCCTCCTTTGTCGAGTCTAAATAGTCCTAAAGACTTCACCACAACATAGGAGTTCACTAGAAGATGAAATATTTTGTGATGAAAAATACCAAAATAATTTTTATTAATTCATAATTCATGTACATATACAAAAATGAGCACAACCATCAACAGGCTGATGATTGGCTTTGGGACACTATTCCCAACAAAGCCAGCTGTCAATGCACATGGAATATCAGAGACACTTACCATAAGTGGCTCAATGATCGGACCACGGTGCACTGCATCATGCTGGCTGCCATGAGCGACGAGTTCAGTCACAGATTTGAGACGACTCAATCGAAGGACATGCTTCAAGTGTTGGAGGATGCCTTTGGCACACCTAATGACGTGGAGAGGCACAAGACCAGTTGTGCCTTCTTCAACGCCAAAATACGAGATGGTGCCTCTGTCACTGACCATGTATTGTACATAATTGAACTGATGGAGCATTTGAGCAAGCTCGGCTTCCCCTTGCATGAGCAGCTTGAGAAAGATGCAATACTGAATTCGCTGCCCAAGTCTTATCTCTCATTCCTCACTCATTATAGAATGACAAAGCCTGAAGTAAACTACCATGGATTACTGGAGTTGCTTCAGAACTTTGAGAAGGATCACCAACTCCACAAGGAGTCGATGAACTTAGTGGGAGGTTCATCTTCTGGTTCTCGACCCTTTAAGAAAGGAAAGAAGAACAAGAAGAAGAAAGTGAAGAAGATACAAGTTCAGACTGGGACATCAGTGCAGGGCTAGACCAGAAAGATTAAGCCTGATAAGAGTCAGGCTGAATGCTTCTTTTGCAAGAAGCGAAGGCACTGGAAGAGGAACTGTCCTCAGTACATTGCCTCCCTGGACCCAAACAGGCAGAGAAAGAAGCAAGTTATTGCTGGGCAAGGTATTTATATGATAACTCCTTATAATTTCTCTATTTGTGATATAACTGACTGGGTATTGGATACCAGTAGCTCTTACCATATTTTTAATTCGTTGCAGGGGTTGCAGGTCAGTAGAAGATTCGAGCAAGATGAGAGGTTCCTAAACGTTGGAGATGGAAGATCAGTTTCAGTTCTAGCATTAGGAATCTTGAAACTTATATTTGAGTCCCATACCGTTGTTCTTAATGATTATCATTTCTGTCCCAGTTTCTTTTTAAATGTCATTTCTGTAGGCCTTCTGGCCAAAAATAATTATGAAATTTTAATAAAGAAATAAGTTTGTAATATCATTATGAATGGTGTTACTATTTTTTATAGATATTTGAACAATGGTGTGTATATGTTATCACAACCTGTTAACGTAGTCTATTCTACTGGCAAGTATCCTAGGTTAGATAGTGTATCAGATATCTACTTATGGCACTGTAGGCTAGGTCATATAAATAAAAACAGGATAAACAGGTTGACTCAAGAGAAAATCCTCGAAGTCAATTATTGTGAATCACTTCCAACTTATGAGTCCTGTCTTCTTGGCAAAATGATCAAGTCACCTTTTACTTGAAAAGATGAGAGAGCTACTGAGCTCTTGAGCCTAGTACATACTGATGTATGCAGGCCCATGAGCATAAGTACTAGAGGTGGATATTTCTACATCATCACTTTCACGGATGATCTATCCAGATATGGATATGTCTATCTGATGAAACATAAGTTGGATTCATTTGAAATGTTCAAATGATTCCGAAGTGAAGTAGAAAAATAAACTGGGAAGAGTATTAAAACTCTTCGATCTGATCGAGGAGGGGAATACTTTTCTGATGAGTTTTTTACATATCTAGGAGAAAATGGGATTCTCTCCCAATGGACTCCTCTAGGAACACCATAGCATAATGGTGTGTCTGAAAGGAGAAATCAGACTCTGTTAGATATGGTCCGATCCATGATGGATTTTGCCAGCTTACCGATATCCTTCTGGGGATATGCACTTGAATCGGCCTGTTATCTGTTAAATAGGATTCCAAGTAAGTCTGTAATTAAGACTTCATATGAGATATGGATAGGGCGTAAGCCAGCACTTTCACACCTTAGGATTTAGGGGTGCCCGACCTATGTCAAACGATTAGTTACAGATAAACTTAGACCTAGGTCTGACAAATGCACATTCATAGGGTACCCCAAAGAGATCAAAGAATATTTTTTCTACCATGCTGATGAACAAAAGGTGTTCGTCAACCTTAAGGCAACCTTTTTAGAAAAGAAGTTCTTTGGTGAAGGAATCGTTGCCTCTAAGGTTGAACTTGATGAAGTTCAACAGGTAGAAGGACCGACACCAATAGCTGAATTTGAGTCAAATTTGATTAGATCAGATCTAAAGCCCAATGTACCTGCATCATTAAAGCAATCCGATAGAGTACCGCGTCAGCCAGACAGATACTATGATTTCTTGATCCAGGACGGTAATCCCATCGAACTCGATGAGAATGATGAGGATCCGATCACCTATATGGATGCAATATAGAGATCTAATTCTGAGAAATGGTTTGAAGCCATGCAATCTGAAATGGAGTCCATGAAGGTCAACGATGTATGGACATTGGTTGACCCACCTGAAGGGCTTAAACCCATTGGGTGTAAATGGGTCTTCAAAAGGAAGAGGGGCGCAGACGGAAAGACGGAGACCTATAAAGCCCGTCTGGTTGTCAAGAGGTATCGTCAACGTTATGGTATTGACTATGATGAGACGTTCTCCTCTATGGCAATGCTCAAATCCATTTGAATAATGCTTGTAATAGCTGTCCATCTGGATTATGAGATCTGGCAGGTAGATGTAAAGACAGCTTTCCTGAATGGAGAGCTGACCAAAGAGGTGTATATGATATAACCTGAGGGATTTACATCCACAAATGAGTCCAAGGTGTGCAAGCTTCAGAGATCCATTTATGGATTGAAGCAAGCTTCTCGGAGTTGGAACATGCATTTTGATAAGGTGATCAAAACGTATAGCTTCATTAAGAATGGAGAAGAGCCCTGCATCTATAAATGGGCAAATGATCCGGTTGTGGTATTCTTTATCTTATACGTGGATGACATTCTCTTAATCAAAAATGACATCCCCGCACTACAGGAAATAAAAGTTTGATTGTCATCGCAGTTCTCCATGAAGAACTTGGGTGAAGCATCCTACATCCTAGGGATGAAGATCTATAGAAAAAGATCTAAAAGGATGCTTAGGTTATCTCAGTCCACGTACATAGACACTGTGCTGAAGAGGTTCAGCATGGAGAATTTTAAGAAGGGCTATTTACCGATAGGCCATGGAATTTCTCTCTCTAAGAAGGATTGTCCGACAACTCCTGAAGAGAGAGAGCGTATGAGTAGAGTCCCATATGCTTCGGTCGTAGGATCTATCATGTACGTCATGACATGTACAAGGTTAGATGTGGCATACTCACTAGGAATAGTGAGTAGATACCAATCTAATCCTGGAGAAAACTACTGAAAAGTGGTTAAAGCCACCCTTAAGCATTTGAGAAATACTAAGGACCAATGGTTGGTTTATGGTAAGTCAGATCTGAAACTTGTGGATTTCACAGACTCCAGCTTTCAATCTGACCATGATGACAGCAGAAGCGTATCGGGTTATATCTTTATTTTGAATGGTGGAGCCATCTACTAGAAGAGTTTCAACCAGCATACTGTGGTAGACTCTGTTTGTGAGGCAGAGTACATTGCAGTATCAGATGCCGCGAAGGAAGCTGTGTGGCTGAAGAAATTCATCATCGAGCTCGAAGTAGCATCCTTCCTTGATGGTCCGATGCTACTCTATTGTGACAGCACTGGTGCCATAGCTCAGGCGAAGGAACCCAAAGTACACCAGTGGATGAAGCATATTTTGCATCGCTTTTATCTGATCTGGGAGATCGTAGATCGAGGTGACGTCGACCTTCAGAAGATCGACGAAAAGAAGAACTTGGCCGACCCCTTCACTAAAGCCCTGGAGATAAAGGAGTTCGACAATCACAAGTCGAAGATGGATATTAGATATTATGCCGAGTGGCTTTAGGACAAGTGGGAGTTGTTGGAAAATATGTCTCAAAAGCCAATCGTCAATCTGTTGACGGTTGAGCAATCTTGTATTGTAATTGATTTGTTAATAAATAAAAATATATTTTTGGTATTTTCATCATAAGTTTTCATCTTCTAATGAACTCCATTATTATGATGAAGTCCTTAGGACTATTTAGGTTCGATAAAGAGAGAATTTATCGATTAGTCCTTAAAACTGTTCACGATCAAATGATAGATTGTTAATAAGGATGACAGCTTCTATTGAGCATAGGTCGCTGTAAGCCATATGAGTTGGTTGTCCTCTTAATTAAGGAGTGTGGAGACACTGGTATGGCATACAGATGAGATGTAAGGGTACATTATCATTGAATGTGACCAACTTCAGAGCATTCTGCTGTCGAGAATGTCTTTGATGGGATATAAGTATAAGTGTCCCTTAGACCTGAGATCGCCTTAGTGACTTGCAAGCAACTCACTGACTTTTGGTACTAGACTAACTGAATTGCTAATTCAATGACGGAAGGCTTTTGGGCACAATCAAGTACTTATAAAGTTAGAGTGTGATCGAGATGGGATTGACCACTCCAAGAGTTGGAGAAGAATGAGTCGCTGTATCTCAATTTAGCAAAACCTTGGCCAGAGTAATCCATCAGATGGATTTGATATTTTGAAATACAATGTGGACAACCTGATCAGAGTTGACAGTTAAACTCTGAGGTGTCCTATGATCATTTTGATCAAAGGGATGAATTATATGGAAACTATATCCGCATGGGTTCTAAGGATGTTGTTCTACACATTCGACCTATCCGACCGTCGGGTACCATTGCTAGATGGTCACTTCGATTGGTATAAAAATTTATTTTTATGCTACCAGCTTAGGTTCGAGCCTATGAGATCACACATATTGAAGTTCACGATTTGATCGGATGGTTGATCAACGATTAAGAATCGTTCTAGGGCTAAATGATCAATAGATTGACATTTAACCTAGTACAAGTATTGCAGGAGGATCGATTAGCAATTTGATTGCTAATTAGCTTAATTTGATCAAACCAAAGGGCTGAGATTAAGTCTAATTAAATATGATTTAATTATATTTGGTTTGGGCTTGATTGGATTAAGTTTAATTAGTTTATTGGATAAGCCAAGTGCAAGAAAAAATTAGTCCTAGTTCAAATAGGACTAGGATCAACTTAATTTCTAATTTGATTAAAAAAATAAATCAGATTTAAATTTAATTTAATCTAATTAAATTAAGTTTTTAATTGGGTTAAGACCTATTTTAGTTAGGTTGATTTAGTTTTGATTTGATTTGGTTTGAGAAACCAAATTTGAACAAGTCATAGATTGAATCCTAGTAAGACTAGGATTCCACCTTGTGCCACCTTAGCCCCCCACACCCACTCTCTCTTATCCCATGCCCACTCTCTCTTGTTTTATGCGACAAAACCCTCTCTCCCAGGTCTTCACACACACCCAAAACTTTTTTCTCTTTCTCTCTTACATGGAATGTGGTTGTGGATCAAGTCAAAATAGGAATTAGTTTGGATTTCAAATTCTATGAGATAGAGTTTTAGGAAACCAAAACTCTTTCCTTATGGCATTGATTTTATCTAAATTTTTTTTTTTGAAGATTTTTATGGCTTTTATGGTACATAATATACACTCTTTGCTGGTGGTCCATGACAGAAAAAGGAGGGGACGCCCAAGAGTTGAATGCCCCTTGTCTTGCCTTGTTCGGATAATCCTTGACTAGGTATTTGACCTAGACAAGGACTCTTCATATCTCTCTATTTAAAATAAATTTTTTTTATGAATTTTTTATGAAACATAGAGCATTGAGACACCTTTGGGGTATCTAAAAATCAAGGAGAAAGAGTCTTGGGGCATGGAGATCTAATAGACACAAAACTAGGTGTCTGGGTTAGAGCAAAGAGAAGAAGAAGAGGCTCTTCTTCTATAGTTGCTGGGTTCATCTCTTCCCTTCCTCCATCTGTAAGTTTTCTAAGAGTGTCTCATCTAAAACTCCTTCTTCTATTTTTCATCTTTGGAAGAGTCCAAATCAAGAAGAAGGAGGCATCTAATCGACCATCGAAGAAGAATCAATGCAGTACTAGCATACTGTGCTGATTTTCTGGACCAGAACTTCTGATCATGATTCGTGGGCTCATGTGGATGACTCTTAGAGGTCGGATACATGTGTGGCTTGCAACATCATCCTCAAGCTTGGATCAGCAAAGTTAGAACATCTAACTTGGAAGGTAATAGATCTGATCTATTATATTTTACATACATTAGATGTAGTATAGAAATATATTGATGTGATCAACATGTAGTTCTAGCTCTTTATATTTTAATTTTTAATTTAATGCCATGTAATAATCATGTAATAGGATCTTAGATCTAGAGATTCTCTTATTTTAGAATATAAATTTTGATTTATTTTAGTCTTCCGCTGCCTGATCTTGAAAAAATTTCAAGATCTAATCCTGAAACCCTAGATCTGGTTCCTTCAATGATTACCTCTTCTTCTAGTTGGATTCTAGATTCTAATTTAAGTACTTATTTATGTACTTGTATGTAGGATCTTGAAGAAATTAGAGGGCTGAGGGAAGGCGAGATCACTGTCCAGGTCAGAAATGGAGTAAAAGTTGCTGCTGTGACCATCAGAACTTACCCTATATGACTACCATTAGGATATATATTATTATTAAAATATTGCTATTATGTACCTGTAGTCAAAAAAATTTAATTTTTATATCTGTACTAGCACATGATAACTATAATTTTTATTTCAATAAAAATATGTGTGCAATTTATTTTGAAAATAAAATTGTTGCACGTACTTTTTTTATTGATGGTCTTTATTATTTACATATGGATGTGAGTGTTAATATTAATGAGAAAACTGTGAATACCATAAGATTTAAGAGATTTAGAGATAGGATCAACCAAAAATATCTATGGCACCTTAGGCTAGGCCATATAGGAGAGGACAGACTCAACAAACTGGAGAAGGATGGTCTTTTCGGATCATTAACTTTCGAGTCTTATCCGATTTGTGAGTTCTGTCTTCAAAAAAAATAGTTAAGCTACCCTTTGTGGGATAAGGAGAAAGGGCCACTGAGATATTAGCCCTGGTACACACTGACATATATGGTCTATTTGATGTATAAGTCGTTGATGGCTATGTCTACTTGATAACTTTTATCGATGATTATGTACGATATAGTTTTGTGTATATGATGTATCGAAAGTCTGAAGCTTTTGAAAAGTTCATTAAGTTCAGACATGAAGTAAAAAAATAAATTAAAAAATCTATAAAGATTTTTCGATCAGATTGAGGAAGGAAATACCTTAATGAAAAATTTTGGACCTATCTCAAGGATAACAGCATTATCTTATAGTGGACACCTCTAGGGATTACTCAGCTCAATGGGATATCCAAAAGGAGAAATTAGACCCTATTAGATATGGTCCAGTCCATGATGAGCTTCATAGATCTTTCTATCTTTTTCTAGAGATATGCATTACTTTCTACAATTCATCTTTTGAATCGGGTTCTCTCTAAATTCATTCCTACCACACCATACGAGTTATGGCATAGTAAAAAGTCAACTTTTGGGTATCTCAAGGTTTGGGGATGTCCGACCCATGTCAAGCGATAGCAGATGGATAAATTAGAGGCTCGATCTTTTAGGGCTCACTTTATAGGATATCCTAAGAAATCTATGGGATACTACTTTTATCTTTTTGAGGATCACAAGGTAATTATGAGCCATCATGCCGTCTTCTTAAAAAAGAAGTTTATCTAAGATGAAGGCAGTGGGAGAAAGATTAAGCTCGAAGAGAAGGTCTCTGAAAAGCATTGAGTCCAAGAATTTGAACCCAGTAGTGAGCCAACAGATGTGGTATCTCCTCCACTTCGTAGATCAAGTAGGATCTCCTATCCTTCTAAAAGGTACTTAGATATTTTTACAGAAGATTTAGAGGAAGCATTCCTTGTGGGAGATAGGGATATTAGAAATGATTTCAAAACCTATGATGAGGCGATATTAGATGTTGAGTTCTAGAGATGGATGGAAGCGATGAAGTTAGAAATTGATTCCATATATTTCAACCAGGTTTGAACCTTAATAGATCCACCTGAAGATATTGTACCTATTGAATGTAAATGAATCTATAAAAGAAAAATTAGATTGAATGGTCAGGTAGAGACCTATAAGGTAAGGCTGGTTGCGAAAGTTTATAGTCAATATGGAGGTATTGACTATCAAAAAATCTTTTCACTCGTGGCTATGCTAAAATCTATCCAGACTCCGCTTGCGATTGTAGCTTTTCATGATTATGAAATTTAGCAGATAGATGTAAAAATTATCTTCTTAAATAGATATCTTGAGGAAGATATTTGTATGGAGTAGCCTTTGGATTTCACATCCAGTGATAGTGATCACAAGATCTACAAGCTGTAAAGATCAATATATAGACTCAAGCAAGCATCACGGAGTTGGAACACTCACTTTAATGATGTTATCAAAATATTTGATTTTATTAAAAATAAGGAGGAGCCATGTGTGTATAAAAAAGTTGGTGGGAGTGCTATCACATTCCTCATATTGTACGTGGATGACATCCTCCTGATTGGGATGATATTCTCATACTGACATCAGTCAAAGTATGGTTATCAAAAGAAGTCACCATGAAAGATCTAGGAAAAGCTTCCTACATTTTTGGTATAAAGGTCTATAGGGATAGATCTAAGAGAATGATAGAACTCTCACAGCAAATATACATAGAGAAGGTACTGAAGAGGTTCAGCATGAAAAACTTCAAGAGGGATTTCTTGCCCCTTAGACATGGCATTCATCTCTCCAATAAGATATATCCTGACACACCTGAGGAGATCTAGTGCATCAGCAAAATCTCTTATGCTTCGGTAATAGGGAGCCCCATATATGCCATATTATGTACACAACTTGATATAACCCTTGCCGTGAGTGTCACGAGCAGATATCAGGTGAATCTAGGTGAAGAACACTGAATTACTGTAAAGAACATCCTTAAGTACTTAAGAAGAACTAAAAATTTATTCTTGATCTTTAGTGGAGGATCAGAGCTGAAAGTAGAGGGATACACTAATTTAGATTTTATGACTGATGTCGATGATAGAAAATCTACATCGTGATGTATTTTCTTGTGTAACGGAGGATCGGTTAGTTGAAAGAGTTTCAAGTAGTCGATCATTGCAGATTCGACTATGGAAGCTGAGTACATCGTCACCTCTGAAGCTACTAAGGAAGTATTTTGGTTTAAAAAGTTTATTACGGAGCTGGATGTGATGCTATTGCATGGTACTATAATAATAATGGTACCATAGCCCTCGCTAAAGAGCCCAGATCTTGCCAGAAGTTCAAACATATAGAGCAACGGTTTCACATCATACGCGAATACCTCAAGAAGAAGTTCATCAAGGTGTAGAGAGTCGACTCTGTATAGAACGTGACGGACCCATTGACCAAGCCTCTCAGCCAACAGAAGACTGAAGTTCGCCTTGAGAAAATAGGTCTTAGGTATATGGCCAATTGGCTTTAGGTCAAATTGGAGTTTGTTAGATGAGTGCCCTAAACGTCAATTATTGACTGACATATTTTGTAATTTCAGAACTTAACTTTATACTTGTAACATTTTTATTATTAATAAAAAATATTTTTATTTTCAATCATATTTATGTGTCTATGATTTAGTCTAGAAATTAACAAAAATAATTTTGTATATTCTCAAGGTGTTGAAAATTTGAGACATACATTAATTAGTGGTTAGTTTTTAAATACTCTCAATCAAAGGATCGTCACAGAGGACAGTGATCAATCTATTTAAAAATTAGTACATGGATCACCTCTCTTCTGGATAGATGAGTCTTGGATCTACAGTGTAGAGACACTAGGATGAGAATGTAGGTGATTATTAGAGAATAACTTGTATTGAGCATGACCAATACAAGAAATCACTTAGATATCTACTCACTCATCAATGGTTGTCTCGATACTGCAGTGGTGTGAGTAGTCCTTTATCCTATGGTGTCATCGGCTATTCGTAATGAGGCTACTGAGTTTGACTGTATGTTCTCTTGATCTCTAGCCATTCGGATCCCTACTGTGTATGTTGGCTACAATAAGTTCAGGTTCACTGTTAGGAGTAGGATGCATCTAAATGAAATCTATCAACTTTAGTAGAAAAGAAGAAGTCTTATGTAATTTATGAAATTGAGTTTAAAAAGTCTTTGGACGAAGTAAGTGGAAAAAAATTTTCACGGGATTCACAAGTAAACTCAAGTCGAGCCAATCTGGTATATGAGTGACGATGGGGTCTAACAAGTTCTCCATGACCTCTGTCAAGTTGGGATTCATGATAAAAGGACTTAATTACATGATAACTACACCTAAAGATTTATACTTTTATTCTATCAGGTTGCTACTACATACTGCTAGATGTCACTGATATATTGTAAGACTCATCGGGGGTCGTCTTGATGATCGATGATCTTCAAAGGGCAGAGTTAGAATTGTTCCAACCCATCAAAAGGAGTTTCGATGATATTATAATAAAGATCACAATATATCTCACTACCAGATAGAATGGGGTTACGCATTAAGGGATTTAATCTTGAATTAACCAATTGAGCTTATGAAGTTCTAATTAGGTTAGGATTTAGTGAAATCCTATTGGGTTTAGGAGAACCATGCTAGCACATGCTTAAACCCAATTTTTTTTTGGACTTGGATTTCTTATTAGATAAGGATTGGATCAAGTCTATAGCCTTGAACCTTATCTAGATCCATTTTAATTTAGATTTAGAGAGGCACCTATTTAAGGGTCCAAAAAGATTGGATCAAGCTAATTAGTTGGCAAATAGATCTCCTTATTTTCTTCCTTGTTATTTCCTTCGGAGGTGTGGATTAATTGAAAAGAGGAGAGGAGGCACATGCCTCCTTTTTTGGAAAGTCCAAGGGGCACAAACCCCTTGAAGTGGATGGATAGAAGAGAGAGAGAGGCCCGCCTCCTCATTTGCTTTGGCGTGGAAGAGGAGAGAGAGAGCGGCTATGCCCCCTCTCTTGTGCGCATTAAACCCTAAGGGGCACCAAGGGTTGGCACCCCATCTACTTGCCTCATTTGATGAGGGTGGCCACTCTACCTGCCTTATGGAATGTGGGGCATCCCATCTACTTTTTATATGAAGTGAGGACCTTTTCAATTGGATCTGATTTTCTTAGAAAAAAATCAGATTAAAAGGTAAGAAACCTTATGAGATAAGGACTAGCCTTTGTAGATTGATTGGAGATTGATTTGGAATCAAGAAAAGATCTATTTAAGAGATAGTCTCCTAAGGTTTCAAAAAATTGAATTAAGAATTCATATCTAAATCTTTCCCATCACCATGCCAACCTCTCTTCCTCCTCTCTTTCCAACATCCAAGGATTGGGTGTCCCATCTTCCCACATGCCCAAGTTGAGGGTGATCTCTTCTACAGCAAGGAATAGGGAGAAAGGCTACAATTCAAGCATTGAGATCACGGTCAAAGATCAAGAATTGATCAAAAGTTTAAAAGGCTAAATTTATCTTAGAGAAGAGGGATCTATAACGAGAATAAATGTTCAAGATTAATCTCGATGGATATCTGTAGAGGCCGGACATGTGTGCGGCTCAAGAATCTTTAGATCTAAGATCATCAGTTGCGGTGTATTTCAACCCGCGCAAGGTATTGAGATCCGATCTTAATTTTTTTGTTTGAATTTTTAGATTATATGTATATCTTAGATCTAGGACTCAGATAGATATACATTAGATCTATTACATATGGGGTTAAAGGGTTTAACTTAGATCATTTTTGCTGCTACTTCAAAAAGATTTTGAAATCTATACATGCAACCTTACCCATTTTTTAACAGTCTGAAGCAGATATTTTTCTACAGAGAGAAGAAGATTCTAGTTAGATTTTGTAATTAAATTTTTAGTTTATTTAAATTTTTTATTTTAAAAATAAACTGACTCTCATTATTTTCTCGGATCTTCCATACTCCTCGAGTGGAGAAATGAAAATCTCCATGATTAGGATTTTAAGTGGATACTGCAGTCATCCCAATTGACATACCACCTCATCTGACAGTTATTGATGATATGTCAATCAATGAGTGGATAATCCTTGTCTAATACTTCTCAAATAAGTTGCAGTGGTCACGGGTCTCTAATTCCTGAAGCCTCATCCGACAGTTATTGGCCCCATTCTTTAATTAAGTCAAACCTACCATTCTTGCGAAAGTGAAGCCGTCATTGAGACCCTCACCTAACATTTATTGGGCCTAATTCCATCTTCATGCCATAGCATCTCATGCTAATAGAGTGCTTGCATCTTTCTTGATGCAAGTGAACCACTGTATCCAACCACGAACGTCAATATCGGGAAGGGCCTGCCTTCTACAACGGTAGAAGATCACTCGACTTAATATTTTATGAGAAGATTTAATTTAGATCTTCTTTAAGTTTAATTATTTATTTACATTGTATGTAAATCCATAATTGATCAGATCTACTAGTAAGATTGCATCTTGACTCATCAAGACCAGACTCATGGTGCAATACAATTATGGTGAACTCAATCTTAAGCACCCCAAATTAGAATTGATCAATCAAATTGGCCAAATAAGTGAAGATTGATGGGAGGCTCCCCACTACTATTGCAATGGTTCTAATTAAGTAACCATCTTTTAAAGCACTTTCTTTGGACACCAATAGGTCAACCTCCTCCAAATTGGCTACGACTTTTGGTTCCTCACCACTAATTGATCTATTACAGCCATCTAGGTAAATTCATGATACAACCTTACATCAAAGGTCAAAGTGACTTGATTTGATCACCACTTGTATCAATAAACCACATCGTGATTATCTCATTATCTAATTAAGTCTTTTCTTTTCTCGAAAGATGACTTATGATTAAAGGGTTTGATCACTTATCATCCTAGGACAATCTTTCAGCATAATCAACTTTATGCTAGGACAATCTTATTTTAGGATGAACTTAGGCTAACCCAATTGCTTATCAATTAGATCTCTAATCTAAAATCTTAGATCCAATCTAAATTTTAGATTTATGATTAGAGTTTTATCTCTTATCATCTTAGGACAATCTTTCAACATAAATAACTTTTATGTCAGGACAACCTTATTTCAGGATGATCTTTGATTAACCCCATGTTTATCAATTATAATTTTTTATTTTTTATTAAAATTTTTGATCTAATATTTTAGATCTCATCTAAATTTTAGATCATAACACAAAAAATCAAATTCAAATAAAACAGAAAATTAGATCTAATCTAACAATCATGCTTATTTGAAAACATAAAATTTAAATCTCATCTAAACTTTATATATAATTGATAAATATGAATTTTCATATCTAATCTGAAATAGAGATCTAATCATAAGCAAAATAATTTAGATCTCATCTGAATTTCAGATCTAAAAACATGATTATGCAACCTACGCTCTGATATCAGTTGAAGAAAAAATTAGGGCAGCGTGCATGCTACAACAACAAAAATTTTATATGCACAATGAAAATGATTTAATCTAATATACATCTTTTAGATCTTATCTCATGAGATCATCCCTATCATATTCTTAAGATCTATATGTAGCAAATAAATTTATAAAAAATAAGTATGAAGATCTCATCTTCACCTTTGTGTGGGTAGATATACACCGCAGTTTGATGATCGTAGATATCTCTTTCTAATTTTTTTTTAGCCGTACAAGCATCCAGTCTCTAAGATATCCATAGGATAGATCTAGAAATTTTTTTTTTATTTTTTCATCAAGAAATCAACAAGCAATCTTCAAAGGAGAAAAAAGAAGATGAGAGAACTCCTTCTCTCAAATCAGCACTTCGCACCTTATGTGTAGAAGGAAGAAGGCACCCAACCCTTGGGCGTGCTGATCAAGGATGCCCAACTCTTGCACATGATGAAAAGAGGAGAGGGAGAGGGCATGGAGAGCTCAAGAGAAAGAGGGGGAGGCATGGAGGCTTGGCTTGAATTACTTAGGGCAAAGAGATCTCATCTCAAGACCCTTTTATATACAAAATGGAGTCCTGCTTAGTTTAGGAATTGATTAAATTAGATCCTTATCTTATAAGGAACCCAAAACCAACTTTAATTAGGACTCTTAAGGCACCTTCACTTGCTCTCTTTGATGCCAAACACTGATGAGGTGTGCACCCCATCCTCCTCTTCCTATTCCTTGTCACAATAGGACTCGAGGCCCCATGGATCCTATCAAATTGGGTTCAAACCCAATTTCTTCCCACTTAATTAATGATGAAAAATCAACCCTTAGCTCCCTATATTGCTTGCAATAGATTTGATCCAATCTCCATTTCATAGGGATTCAAGTCTAAAGAGGATTTTGTGTTTACTATGTGCTAGTATGGTTTCCTAAACCCGATAGGATTTCTCAAATTCAAACCAATTAGAACCACATGAGCTCAATTGTATGATCCGAGATCAAATCCCTTGTTATGTGACCTCATAGATTTAATTCTATCTAGTAGTAAGATATATTATGATCTCCATCAACAATATCATTGAAACTCTTTTCAATGGATTGGAATCCCTTCCAATTCAGTCAATTCGAAAATTATTAATGATCAAAATAATTCTCAATTAATCCTATGATCCACTTGTGACACCTAGCAGTATATAATAGCAATCCAGCAAAACTAAATAGATGAACTGCTAGGTGTAGTTACTATGTGATCTGGTTCTTCTATCGTAAGTCTTGATAAGACTAAGATTATAGATAACTCGTCAACCTGATCTTGTTATATATAAGATTCAATCAATCTAAGTTCTTAGTGAATCCTCATGAAAGCTCCTTTCTATCATTCACACTTGCTATGGCCATAGATTTTCGAACTCAATTTCATAATCCTCATAGAACTTCTTTCTAACTATCAGAATCGATAGATCTTATATAGGTGCATACTCTATTCCTACAATGAACCTACTACAACCAACATATACCTCAAGACTTCATATGATTAGGAGACTGAGTTATAGTGTAGTCAAATTATAGTAACCTCATTATGAATAGTCGAGGCATTATAGGTCGAAGAACTATTCACACTACTATAGCATCGAGTATGTCACGACGAGAAGGTAGATATCTAAGTGACTACTCATGTTAGTCACGTTTAGCACTTTTATTCTCTAACAAGCATCTGTACTCTTGTTCCTCATCTATCCATAAGAAAATGATCTGCACACCAATCTATCTGAATTGATTACCATCCCTATGATAATCCTATGATTGGGAGCAGTTTATGAATTAACCATCAATAATATATGCCTCAAATTCTCAACTCTTTAAGATATATATCATTATCTTGTTAATTCATTGGATGATTCATAAACACATTACACAATATAAATGAATAAATAACTTAAATTTTATTTCATTAATAAATCAAGATTACAAATTATGCCCTTAGAAAGATTATATGTGTCGGTCCAATTGGCTTCTAGGGCATACATCTAACACCGCACTGAGATCAAGCTAGACCGGCAACCAAGCAATCACCTCCTTATAGTTCGAGATAAGGGTACAATCGACATAGCCACCTAAGAGCCTCGACCGCAGACAACATAGGCTCTCACTAACGCCATAGTCAAGGAAGGACTCCACCCTAGGCAACATCTCTCCTTGGCATCGAGATTCTTACACTACTCAGAATGCCGAGGTGGAGAGGAGATTTCAACAGATGCAGCAGTAGATCAAGGCATTATAAGGTCGAACTCAACAGCACAACATGGAGCTTGGCTTCAATGCTGACCCCCCTTTTTCAAAAGGATTATGGACAAGCCAATCCCATCATAGTTTAAGATGCTGCAACTAGAGTTGTATGATGGGACCTCGGACCCCATCAACCATCTGGAGAGCTTCAAAGCTCTAACACTCCCCCATGGAGCAACTAATGAAATTTTTTATTAGGTATGTCTGTCTACTTTGTGGAAAGTCACTCCATATTAGTACTCGTGCCTTTAGCCTAGCTCAATTAACTACTTCGAGCAACTTGATCAACTGCTCATGACCCACTTCATCATCAGTCACCAACAACGTCGTGGCTTGGACTTGCTCGTTAGAATCAAATAATGAGAGGGCAAGTCTCTCCAAGAGTATATTAGCCGCTTCAATGCCTTCAACCTCGAAGTATGTGATTTAGATCAATCAATGGCAATGATTGCTCTCAAAGATGGGCTGCCAAAAATACTTTTCTTTTCTCACTCAAGAAAAGGTACCCCTAAGACTTCACTGAAATGTTGGTGAGGCCAGAGAAGTACATAAATGTGGAAGAGGTGTGAGCTCGGCATGGTGAACACTTCGGCAATGAATCCCGAGGAAAGAAAGATGATGGCAAGCCAAGTAGTGAGGGATGTAAGCACAAGGGCTACCGAGGTGATAAGAGATCAGGTCGATCCCGAATACCTCCTCATGATAACTAGATGGTCTTATCACCCCGATCTCAAACATCTCCTCATGATAACCAGATGAGAACCTCACCTAGACACCATCGATCTAGATCTCTGCCTTGGAGTTCAATAATTATACTCGACTCAATTCACCTCGAGCCTAGATACTTTGGAGATTGAGCATCAAGAGGAATCTACCGATGCTAAGGAAGATAGTCCTATGGTGGGGGTGATACACACCATCTTTGGGAGGCAGGTCAACAATTCGACCCTAAAGCCAAGCTAAGCTAAAGAAGAGAAGTAGAAGAGGTAAAAGATTGAAGATGAGAAGATCACCTTCTCCAATGCCGACCTCTAAAGAATAAAATATCCTTATGATGACCCAATTGTGGTAACTTTAAATATTTTAAATTATGATGTACGTCATATTTTGATTAATAATAAAAGTTTAGTAGACATCTTATTTTATGATGTTTTTGCAAGAATGGATTTGGCTTATGATCAACTGAGGAGGCTTGAAGGAGTCATCTCCTTACTTGTGACTACAGGTCAAGCTCCAAGGCAATCAACTATCCAAATTAACTTCTTGATCATGAAGATCCCATCCAAGATGATCAAGTTTGAATACCCTCCGAGTCATGGAGTCAACCTATTATTTACTTGTTAAGTTCCTCACTCCACACAGAATCGATGAGGTCTAAGGAGATCAAGAGCTATCCAAAGACTATTACATAGCAACCCTACATGAAAAGGCTCTTATGGAACGTTAGCCATGGAAATATGGTGGTGATAGTCCATAGAACTAGCTACTTTTGTTATCCTGCTACGAATTGAAAATATGGCTGCGGTAGTCTAGAGTTAGCATCTTAATGTGATTGGATTCGACACTTGTTATGTTGAGATTATCATATGATATGATATACCACATTAAATGATATGTTGCTATGCATGATTGTAGTATTTTTCTGACATGAAGATTATTTCAATAAAAAATATATAATAATTTTTTTATTTATTATTACTATATTGGCATGGATATATTGGAATTTTTATTCAGCTAGAAAGCTCATATTCTGTGTTGTATTTTTTCAAATACACTAGATACTTACTTTGAAAAGATTAGATGAGAAATTTGAGTACCAGAATTATTAGTTCATTAGTTAGTTCAATTTCTAATATATTGAATATTTGAATAATTGAACAAGTTGATTATTTGTTCGTGATAAACCTATTTAATTAATATATTTGATCATTTATTATTTTAAATAAATTATGATTTTATTGATGGTTTTATATTTTTTATAAGTTTGACATGATCTTTTGGACATCACTCTAGGATTTTCGTGACCATGTCATGTGATCGACCTAAATAATAAATTTTGGACATGATATGCAAAAAGAAATATTTATAAGGATACACATGCAAATAGCAACTTTCTAAGAAAATTCATGCAATTTATATATTTAGAAGGATTTACATAAAAAATTAATTTTATTTTTATTTATTTCAACGTATTTAAATACTTAGATTATTCTTGTAGTTGCTCTTTAATTTTTTTTTTGCAAAAATATTACTCAAGAAAAATAATAGATTCAATGATTAGATAACAAAGAGAGTTTTGAAAAATATTTTATTAATTATAGGATTTTTCTACTTTTTTTTACTTATAATAACTATTATATCTTATTTATTGAAAATTAGCTTGTAGTATTTATTATTATAAATGCATATCTAAGAATATATATTAGAATATAGAAAGAAATTAGAATCTCTTAAAAGTACATGATAGATTGGAACAATCAAGCTTTTTTACTACTGTTCTACTCAGGGATAGAAGAACAACATCAATCACTCTTGAGCAAAATTATTAAAGGACTTCAGAACCCTTTATAATCACTAACAACCTCCGTGACTATGTGGTGGAAGGCTATGCTTTATATTAGATATTTTAAGCCAATTTCCTTTAGAGCTTCAACTTTTTGAATCTAATAGTAAGTTTACTTTTTAATTTAGCAATCAAAGTCAAGTCATTAGGAAGATAAGAAGATTGCTAGTATAGATACCCGAGCCAAAAAAAAGAAAAAAAAAACCCTTTCCCGACCAGCCAATAAAGAAGATTGTGGCTAGATTTGGATCAAGACTCTTGGCAAATCTCTTTATCTGAGCCTAGTTGTAGACGATCATTCATCATTCACTAGATCGTTCGATTTTTCTAGCTTGAAGCTATCTGGTCTTTCCAGCTTGGAGCTTGTCAAATCTCTTCAATTCAGATTTTGGCTGTAACAATCCCTCTATCTTGAGGTGCCTTAATTTTTTTTTATCAATTTTTATGATAACCCATAAATAATATCTATAGTTGTAAGTTTGTAACTCATATAAATAAATTTATGATCAATTTATTCAAATGAGCAAAGAGTTTGTTTGAGCCTGGCCAAAGCTCAGCCAGCTCTATATGAAACTAGTCAAAATCTTTCGAGTGTAGTTTTTATTTTTATACCTTGAGCTAGCTAACATGTTAAGTCTTGATATGTGAAAGAATGAACTTAGAGAATAAAACTTAAATTAAGTCTATAAATAATTTTATTTATTTATTTATTTTTTAGAGAGAATGAGAGAATGTACTATCATTTTTCTTGAACATTGTTTTCAAAAAAATATTAAGAAGTATGAAAATAATCTAAATATTTAAATAAATTAAAATATATCTGAAATTTCTCAAATATCCTTGCGAAATTGCTATGTGCATAAACATTCTTATACATGTTTCTTTTATATGTCCTTCTATTAAGGATATTTCAATCATTTAAATTACAACCATTAATTTTTTAATGGCATTATATGATGCGGATATGTATATAAGTAAAAGAAAAATATATATATATATATATACAAAAAAAATTATAAAAATATCATACAAATATCAATTTTTGAAGAATATTCACATAAATTACAATATTTAAGAGGGCATGTACCTATTTTTCAATGATGCTAGATGATGAAGATATATATAGAAGAAAAAAAGAGACACACAACAAAAGCATGTTATTAGGATATAAATATAAATATAAATTTTAAAAATATATTCATAAAAATTATAATATTTAAAAAAAATTATATGTATACCCTTCTAAACATCTAAATTTGTATGGATACTCTTTCAAAATTAATATTTACATGTATATCCTTATAAAATATTTGATTTGCGTGTATATTTTTTTTCTTTATTTTTTGTATATATACCTACGTTATCTAACGCTGTTAAAAAATTAACGGTTTAAAATTTAAATAATTGAAATGCCCTTATGTGTATATATGTAAAAAAAAATTTATAAAGGTATATATATAATTAGTAATTTACGAGGGTATACAAATAAATATTAATTTTGAAAGGATATTCATACAAATTTTGACGTTTAGGAGGATATACAGACAAAAATTTTTAATTTATTTTTTTTTATTGTATATTATTTTAACGAGATAGAAAAAATTTAAACACATTAATTAATGTCATAGTAAAGGTGATTCAGGTACATTAATTTTTATTTATTGCTTCTTTGTTGGTGTTCATAGTAGGGACGATTCACTTGTTTAAAGATTTTGTTCATCTATTGTCATTATTCTCAATAGCAATAGCTGAGATATTAGTTCCTAATGTAGTTGGACGCTCAATTTCATTCCATCTTTGATTCTCCCTTTGGTCATCCACTCAAACCTCCACTATTGCAGCTACTTCACCTCTACTTTGATTTTGGCTACTTAGTGTGGATTGAGAAAACTGTATATCATTAGCATCTTTTATGATAAATAAGAAGAACTCCATCAAATCTTTATATTCTTCAAACAAACTTATTAGTTTATGATCTGTATCGGCTTAGGTGATAAATGTCTAACCACAAACCAAATTTTTATAGTCTCTTCAAGCTTCAAATTGAATGTGCACTATATCATCATATAAACCTATATAAGAATAGCGATCAGTATCAACTAACCACTTTTTTATCTCCCAAAATAATATTTTATTCTTGTAGAATAATCTTTTTAAAATAACCTTCAAATTTTATCAACTTGAAAAGCGGTTGCTTCATTTTAATAAGCATGGACATGGAATAAGCAACTATTCATGATAAATCATATACGAAATAAAAATTAATATGATATAAAAATAAAAATAAAAATTATATCCAACAAAGAAGTAATAGATAAAAATTAATGTACTTGAATCATCCTTACTATGATATTAATTAATATGTTTAAATTCTTTCTATCTCGTTAAAATAACATATAATAAAAAAATTAAACTAAAAATTTTTACCTGTATACCCTCTTAAATTTCAAAATTTACATGAATACCCTTTCAAAATTAATATTTATTTATATACCCTCACAAATTACTAATTATATATATACCCTTATAATTTTTTTTACATATATATCCATAAGGATATTTCAGTCATTTAAATTTTAAATCGTTAATTTTTTAACGACGTTAGATGACGTGGATATATATATATATAAAATAAAATATATATATACATATAAATCACGTATTTTATAAGGATATACATGCAAATATTAATTTTAAAAAAATATCCACATAAATTTGAATGTTTAAAAAAATATACATACAAAAAATTTTAAAAAAATATATATATATCAAAAATTTTAAAAATAATTTTAAATCAATTTTTATTTTAAAAATATTATTTATATAAATTATAAATCATAATTTAGAAACTCAAACAAATTCAAATTCTAATGGAATATAAGGTTCCAATTGAGCCGAGTCGGAGAGCAAAAATTTTCAAACTAACCCAAAAATTAAACGGATCAATAGGATTTGAATTCAATAAATCTAGGCTCAACTCCAAAAAATGAATATGATCCAATTTTAAAACCTAACCCAATCCCATCAGCCTTTTAAAAAAAGGCACACAACAATTCTAAATGGACTAGATTAGATCAGATCACAAGTCAACCCAATCCACATACATAACTCTTGTTCCGATCCGATTGTTTGATTAAAAAGAATCCCAATCTCATTTTAATTTCAAGAGAATAAAAATATCTTGATTCTCTTTAGTATTCAAATTACATTTCGATTTTACCCATAATCCAAATATATGAGGATATGACCATTTCAATTCATTTCAGTTCTGAATCGAATAGTGAGCCCAGCATACCCTTGATGCGTCGTTAATGGAAGACAAGTCAAATGCTCAAAGGTCCGTTCAAATAAATTGATAAAGGATAAACAAAACAAACTGCATTTCGACTTCTCTTTCTCCCTCCTATACAAGAGCGTCCTCTTAATCATCAGGACACAGAAAGAAAGCAAGGAAAACAACAAATCAAAGAACATTCAGGATAGCTCCCTAATATATAAATACAGTGACTAATCAATCAACAGTGATATACCAAATAGAGTCAATCTCCAATCTGCTTTTTTCACCTTATTCTCTATCTCATATACCTGAAAACATTCCGACTTCCTTCAGCCAACACCTCAACTCCCTTGCCTGCCACACTAAAAACAAATAAAATGATGAAAAAAATTCTCAAATTTTATTCAAGTATGAAATAATGCACGCTCAAGGGAGTCGTGGGGGAGAGTTCCTATAGAGAAACTTTACTGGCCATAATTAGTAAAGAATTACAAAGGGTAGCTTAATATACAGAATTAAATGCAACAAACATTCCAATATGGCTGCCCCAAAGGGAATACCAGCAGAATTTCTGATAACATGTCACTGCATTTTGCCATCAAAATTATGCACATCCGCAAAGGGGACTTCTGTTCCTGGAAATCAGACCAGATCAATAATATGTTATTAGCAAAATCATTCTTAATGGTATATTTGATTAGTAATCATAAATGGCCAGAAGAATGCACAAAGCTTGCAGGTGTGTGTCTCCATGTTGTCAACTATGTGTAATAGTCATATTCCAATCTCCCAAATGGAATCTGATAAGAGTCACATGCAAAATACCATAAGAAGGCTTATGCACTTTCAAGGAAAACATTACATGAACACTATAAAAATACAAAAAGAACAAAAGAAATTAACAGCTCAAACTATAATGATTAATGAACCATTTATTGAATAAAAAAAAAAATTCTCATCAATTAGTACTAATGGTAAGGGGTGAGCAGTAGACGAAACCAACTAGTCTGACAACAATCAAATAGAGCATAATGCTATCCAAGAAATAGAGGAAAAAATTGCAAAAACAATTGGTACAAACTAACATAATTAATTAGTACAGACTAGTTGTTACATGAGCTAAGTCCGGTTCCATTAGTAGATATAATAAAGTCAAGTGAAAACTAATAATAGCAATGGTAGAACCAAAACATAAGCTGTATATGCATGGGATCATGAAATGAAGAAGATACCTCGTGATGTGAATTTTTCCAGTTGTGAAGATATACATACATAGATACATACATATATATCTATATAGATACATACATGTATATACATACATAGATACATTCACATATATACATAAAGATACATACATATATAGATACACACATAGATACAAACATACCTGCATGTACGTACACACACACATATACATATATATATATACACATATACATATATATACATACACACACACATATATATATATATACATATACATATACATATATATATACATATACATATACACATACACATACACATATACATACACACACACACATACATATATATACACATATATACATACATATATATACGTACACATACATACATACATATAGATGCTCCATTTCGATTGTTGTTGTTAGCTCTACCAAATTAAAACAATTCTATAGTTGCAAGATGTGTTGAAAGAAAAACAAAAGCACACAAATTATTCTTTGAGAAAACTTGTATGTTGTGAGACTCGCCTACCCCCCTCCCACAATAGACAAGATCCTAAACATCAATTTGTTTTCATCCCTTAATGAAATCTAACAAATCATAACTAACAAAATAAGTAACATAAACTTGTCCTAGTAAGAATATTTTTCGGGCCCCATGACAACTAAACTAGAAAAGAAGTTTCTTTCCTACTTCCCTCTGAGATGATTTATTTCCAGATCTTGATCATGCAGCAACTTTATGAATCAGGAACATTAACATGACACAGACAACAGGTACACTTAAGCTCTGGCTAGGAGTACCTGGAAGGATTTAAACATCAGGATTCCACAAATCCTTTGTTAAGAAATGTCCTTGACATGGTTTAGGGTATCTTTGCTTGATTTAAAAATGCATGGGGAAACTGAAGTTTCTCAGAATTTTGAGTTTCCAACTTTTTAAATTGTAGGAAAACAAAAATGATACAGAAATAGGTTTTCCAAAATTGGTTCAATTTTAACTTTTATTCTCGGAAAACCTTTTGTTTTCCCTTTTTTTTTCTTTTTTCCTTTCTGAATGTTTCCCAAACAACCAAACATATCCTTATCAGACTTTTACTTTCCTTTATATGTCCTGTACTGGGTTTTCGGGGGTGCAAGTGGCAAATGGTTAGACTATTTCTATCATTTTCTTGCTGCTTTGACCTATCTCCTCAATATGGGGGCAAACTCTAAATTATATACAATCCCTTTCAATATCGGATAACATTCTTTTGCTGGTAAGAGGGAAAAAAAGAGTAACAGAAAATTTATAAATTGAACAACAATAAACACAAAGCATGATCTAGATAACAATCAACATGTATTTTTTCAATACAACCAAAAGGGCACCTAATAAATGTTATCTAGAGCATGATTTGTAGTTATTATGGTTTAACATTTACTGCTGCCTAGCGGATGGAAAAAAAGATCAATAGTTGACAGAACACATAGCTAATATATCTCCAGCCGTATTTCTGCTTTATTCTTGCAAATTTAGTGAGCTTTAGTATTTTCCCTTCAAATATAAAGATAGACACTGCATGTGAACTCATATTAATACCATAATATTCCAAAACAAGGATAGCTAAAAGAAATTATTGCCGCTTTTTTCCAAGTTTAATGCATACACTGAAATGCAATGCAATAGCTTTCGTCTAGACAATGTACCTACTAAATGAGCCATTTGCAAGACCTACTATAATGTTTTCAGAATTATCAATTTATACTTGTTTCCTAGGAAAAGAAAAGAAGACAGACAATGATGGAAATTTTCAAACCAAAAGTTAATGATTAATTCAATTAAATGTGTGCAGAGCAGCACCAAATGCTGTATAATAACAACTAGAATGTGTACTAGAATTTGTTAAAACTGTGAAGTGGTGAAATCCTTACGTATCACAAATTTAATTCTTTCTGGACTTGCCCTTATAACAAACTACCTTCCAATACATATAGAGGCCCTTTCGGTGAACACCAAAATATATAGATCCTCATGAAAGGTAATAATGCAGCAGACTAGCTAGCACAATATGTGTGTGCAATCATATAAGACTGTGGAAGTAATATTTCCCATGAGAGCTGATGAAACAAGGTTTATTAATATGACCGAAAAAGAAAAATGTTCTTCAAATAGTTATGATCTCTATGCAAGCTCGCCACAGAAATGAATGATTCATATAACAAATGGGAAGTGTTGCATGAATATCAGCAACCGTAAGCTCTAAAAGTGTATATAGAGACGGTAGAAACCCATGACAAGGAAGCATATAAATGGTTCCAAAGTCATAAATGATAAAGCTAACATGAGAAGTGTCTCATCTAACAAGCAAGACCAATAGCTTTCTCATGGACATGCTACTTTAAGCAGCAAATAACCTAGATCTTTTAGATACATATTTGAGAAAAATATGCATATTAGGTAGCATATTCACATACCTCTGAAATAACTGTCATGAGAGTGTGACTATGTCATCAACTATGTACAAAAAAGTTGAAATAACATAAGAAAATGCAACTTCATCAATGGGTATCACCATTTAAATGAGAATCGCTTGCATCTCTGCCACAATTTGATATGGGAGAAAAGTTAGTTGTATATCTGGATAAGCAAAAACACAAAAAAAGATTGTGGTACTGATCCATACACTGAATCATCTTTTGTGCTTCTTTTACTTCTATTAACTTCATCTTGTGGTGCTACTCTTCCAGGAGTCTTCTTCGGTTGCAACTTTGGCAGAGGCATTTTGTATTGCATCTTTTGCAGCCTTGCGAATCTCTGCATATTTTGCTGCCCCTTCCTTTGCATGTTTTTGGCAGCAACAACTTCTGCAAAAGCTTTTTGCAGTGCAACCTTTGCAATCTTATATATATCTGAAGATATAGCCCCTTCCATGCCATATTTGACAGCATCAAGGCAAAGATCATTGTACCAAGCAATCAGTTGTTCCTGAAAACTAAGCCCTGGATCGATCACTCGCTCTTCTAGAACAACATTGCTTGTGGCATTCCTAGTCCATCGCTTCAAGATGTACTCCTCTGGAAGAATACGAACTCCAACAATAAAGAAAACCCTTAAAATATGCCTACACAGAATTCCACAGTACTCAAACTTACAACAGCTACAGTTTGCTTTCTTGTCAGACTCATTAAAACAGACAATGTAGGTTCTATGATTATCCTCCTCCTTGGACACACTATACTTGATAATGGGGTCATCCTCAATTTTGTCAACATAATAACCTAGTGATTCAACAAACTCCTCCTGAAATTTATCAAATACTGCTTTTGTGTAGACACCAGCAGCTTGTTTCTCCATTGGTGATGGAGTTCTCAGAAGAGGCTTCGAATATACAGTAGTAAAATCTGCTTGGGCTTCCTTCTCATACTGAGATGCCAAATGTTGATCAAATAGTGAGATAAATACAAGTAGAGAGGTTTTTGCATTAAAATGTTTCTTGAAAAACTTGTTCAGGCTCTCTGATCTTCGAGATACAGTTAGTTCAGGAAAGAAAGTATCCTTCTGATAGACAGTAGCCCACTGTCGGCGAATATCATAGAGTGACTGCAGCCAAGAGTTATCCCACAGGTTATATTTGTCAAGGATGTACTCCCAACGAGTCTCAAAATCTTCAATCGTTTCAGATTCATTAATGCATTCTTTCAAATCCCTCTTCAATGTGACATGCTTCAGATAAACATCTGATAGCTTCTGCTTGCATCTACTTAAAATGTGCCACTTGCAAAAACGGTGACGAGTGTTAGGGAATACCCTCATAATAGCTCCTTCCATAGCCTTATCTCGGTCAGTAACTAATGACACCGGATGCTGTCCACCCATGGCTGCAACCCATGTCTCCAACAGCCAGACGTAGGAACCCTTTGTCTCATCCATTAGCAAAGCACACCCAAAGTTAACACTCTGCAAGTGATGGTTCACACCTCTGAATGTCGCAAACGGCATCATGTACTTTGTTTTCTTATATGTTGTGTCAAAAGTAACAGCATCACCAAAGTACTGATAACCCATCCTAGCTTTAGCATCAGCCCAAAAGACATTAGTCATACAATTATTGTTGTCAACTTGAATTGCATAAAAGAAAGCAGGGTTCTCAGCTTGCATTCTCTTCAGATACTCCAAGAGGCCCTGAGCTTCTCCACCTTCACCAAAGGGGTTAACTCTTATTCCTCTATTGAAGTTTTTTAGATTATTAAAACCTCCACTCGATTCTCCATGCAGAAAGCCCACGTTACCCAGTATGATTGCTTTATCATCACGCGGTCGGACTTTACCAGGTAATGCAACCATATGGGTGTGCTCTGTCACAAGCTTTGTAACAACCCACTTGCCATGATCCTTACGAATGACCTCAATCATGGCCATGCACCCCTCCCTTGTGGTTCCCCGCTTCCTCTTCTTCTTTCCATCATCGTAGATTACCCTCTTCGAATGGAATCCCTCCCTCGTGCACACAAAACGCCGCATGATCACAGTGTCATCCTTCCTCGAGCGACGTGACTTATTCATGCGGACACCAAACCCTACACGGTTGGCATATGCTATGTAGTATTCCTTTGCAGCTTCATCAGATTCAAACTCCATGCCGATTATTGGTTCCATTATGTCAGAATTATCCAACTGCAGGAGTTGCGATGTGATTGGGTTGTTCAGCTCAACTCCAAGAGCATCCAGAGCTAGTGACATGTGAGGGTCAGCAGTGTTGTCATTAAGGTCCATGTTGCTCTCTCTTATCAATCCATCATCTTCGCTTAAAGTTCCCTCCATGAATTCGGAGGCCCAGACCTTGGAAGGAAAGAAAAGTGGGAGAAAATGACATTTTTATGCCAATTAAGGGCAAAAACAGATATATAAAAACGAAGGATTAGAAACTAATTATGAAGAGAGAGACTTCTTCGGAGAAAAAGAAAAGGAAGACAATTCATCAAGAGGCAACACAGATGGAGAAATAACAGGCTAGTCACAAACTGCACAGATGAAGGATTCAACCAAAATGAAAAAGAAGAAAGCATTAAAACTTCTGGTGCAACTTATATGGGAAATCTCAACAACTTGTATGCAACTACTGATCAAACTTCTGCAGCAGCATCAAAACCTAACTCAAATCAAGATCACGAATGAATAATTGTGGGTGTCAATTTAAAATTACAACAGAAACAAAAACCCAGGGCAATTAATAAAGGAGAAATCAAAGATATCAAATATTCCTCATCGTCTCCTAGTCAGAGTACGCAAAGCAGGGAGGTAAGAATAAGGGCCTGTTTGGAAAGGATACGAATGGCCCAAATCCTATAGGATCAATGGATCCTCAAGGTAAAAATCCTGACTCCTTTCCTAGCCACTGTCTGGGTGATTGAACTATGGGATAAAAGAACGAAGTGAGTAGCTAAGCCCATAGGAAAAAAAATGTCCTCCGATGGTCATTATTTTTTCCTCCGGTTGTCGGGCTCTACCTTCGTACCCCCATCGTCTCCGACCCCCTCTTCGCCTGCGCCATCTGCTCCTCCCCATCCCCTGCCGCCGCCCTACCCCTCTCCTTCCTCGCCGACCTCCGCCTCCGCCGGCAGCCGCAAGGCCCTCCTCAGCGACCCGGCCCTCAACCTCCTCGTCGCCGCCCTCTGCCGCTCACACAGCCACAACTCGGACAAAATCCTCCTAAGAAACCCTTCCAATCTCTCTCAGGTGCTCTCCTTCCCCACAGATCTCCGAAAAAGAGAATGAAATGAAAAGAATAAGAAGCGAAAAGAAACAAAAAAACGATCAATTGAGAAAAGGTGTTACCTTTTAATTTTTTCCGAGTTTCCTTTGCTGTGTCGATTTTTCCGATGTTTTCCCCCGTTTTTTCCTCTGTTTTTTCCGTCCTCAGGCATTCGGGTGCAAGGCTTGAAGCGGCTGAATAGGGAAGCTGAGACGATGGCTAGGGTTTGGTCTGGGGTATTCATATATATATATATATATAAGAGTTTAAATAAGTTATTGTAGACGCAGGGCCCTGTAACTGAACTGTGATAGAGGTAGTGGTTGGTTCATGTAAAAATTTTGAGTTCAAATCTTCGTTTTCCCTAATTTAAACTGATTTTGACTTTAAATTCTAAAAATATATAAATACATTAACTTTTTCTTGATATAAATTATTTATAATTATAATGATTAATATTTTATCAAAAAAATAATTATAATAATTAATATAATATTTTGATAATAATAAGCTTATTATTTTGATACAAAAGAGATAGAAAGAGAAGGGAAGGGAAGAAGGATGGAGAAGAAATTTCTAATTTGTCATCCAAATATATGATAAGATTAGTAACATCAGATTTTTCTTCCAGCAATAATTATGATAATTAATATTAGATTTTGATAATAATAAGTTTATTATTTTGATATAAAAGAGATAAAGAGAGAATGGAAGGAAAGAAGGATAAGATAGAAATTCCTAATTCGTCATCCAAATATATGATAAAATTAGTAACATAAAATTTTTCTCTCAATAAAATTTATCTATTATCCTATAAGATTAAAATCTACATTCCATTATGAATTTTATCTTAAACTTATAAATCTTATATATTTGAATGTAGGATAGGATTGATTATAGAGGAATTTAAAGCCTTTCTAAATGAATGGATTGAAAATCTCACTGGATTCATTAGATTAGATCAATACAGCTAGTTAAAAATAGGCCTATAGGTTGAACTAAATATCATATCCATAACCAGCTAGGGACTGGATTTATTAGTTAGTTCGAATCTTATAGAAAGAAAAAAAGATAAAATATTTTAAGGATATATTGCTACAAGGCTCCAGAAGAAAGTAGATGAGGTCGATCTTGAATCAAGCTAGAGAGCTGCTGAGGGTCGAGTTGATATAGACCATGAATAAGCTTGCAAAATAAATCCTAAAACAATGGGGGTACCTTTCGATTTAAGATCCTCTAATGCTTAAGTCAGTCGGAATTTTGAGAACAGATGATGGAAACAGAGAAAACGGAAGGCAAAGAGAGGGATTTTGAGTGAGAAGAGTGAGAATTTTGATTTCCTTCAGTGGGAGAAAGCATTCATCAGAGTCTAGACTCTATGAGTTACGACTTGATTTTTTTTTGGAGGATACCCTGCTCCCCTTTATATAGAGGAAGCTTGCCTAGGCCATTAGGCTGTTATGAGTTTATTAGATGGTTACAGATAACCACCTAGAGTTTGTTAGGTCGTTTGAAATTTGTTAGACTATTAGTTTGTTATAATAGAATAGCCACCTGCATAAAGATCGTGGGTTGTTTATCCCATATGAAGAGTAGCTATAACATAGCTAGAAGACAGCTGTAACATTGCTGGAAGATAACTAGCTTGAAGCCTTAATGGCTCTAAGAGTGAGATCAGCTAAATTTGATGAAATTGATCAAATCCGATGTCCCTTTGCTGGGAATCGAGTAATATATCGACATATCGGTAATAATCTGATGTGGCTTAAAGTAGTGATGGTGAATCTTTAGTTTAGCTTATGTGATATGATGATATTTCTCCTATAGGTCAGCTAAAATTGATGTCTCGCTAATGCAAATTGCACAGGTCGGAGATGGGTATGAGGCTGATGTTTTCTGATATTGCCATGTGTCAAAGATTAGCATTCTGATGAGATTGATCATCTAATAATTTCAGCCTTCTGTTGAGCTCGGCCTCCTAATAAGGTCGGCCAATTGATGATCTCGACCTCCTAATGAGGTCAGCCTCTTGTTGAGCTTGACTTTCTGATGACATTGGCCTTCTAATGACCTCAGCTGTTAGATTTTAGATATTTTGCATGTAGATTTTAAAATAATTTTAAAATTTAAATAACAAAAAAAAAATCAAGATTAAAACAGTTTTAATCCTACGTATGCATAGATCAAAATCTTATACCTATTGATCTAGTTCATATGATGATAAATAAAACATAAAGTATCTGATTTCAAAGATTAAAAATTTATTTATGATCAAATCACATACCTGAATCATAGAATTTCTTTTCAAATCCGGATCTGTGGATGTCTTCAGATTCTGTTGTAGCTGCATATGTGTCCGATCTCTACGGGTATCCACACGAGGCCTAATTTGATCAGAGGCTTTATATTCTCCTAAAGAAAAAATTCCATCCGATTAGATCAGATGTCAGGAAGAGAGAATAAATTAGCAATTAAAATTTTCAAAATATTTATGAAATCTTACCTTGATTCGTAGTGGAAAAGGATCAAGGTTGAAGAAGCTAGTTCCTTGATCGAATTGCTTCGTAAGATCCAGATGTGTGGATCTTCTACTTCGTGTGCACGTCAAGTAATGCAGAATAGAGGGATGAACATTTTTTTTGGAGAGGAAGGAGATGAACTTTTGAGATCTAATCTCAAAGCCTTAGAACAGCCCACATGCCACCACAAGAGGAGGGAGGATGGCTAGGAGGAGAGAGACACCCAGGAGAAGAGAGGACGCCCAAGGAAGGCTCCATGCCCAAGCCTTGCTCATGCCTAGATTGGATGGTTGATTGATTTACTCCTCCACACCTCTTCTTAAATAGACAAGAGGTTCTAGATCAAATCAAACACCTTCTTGTGTTAGGAATAGAACTCTTCATATTTGAATCAAATCCAAACTTCTTAACATGCAAGGATTCCTAAGCCAAGTAGAAGAGGCGCTAACTTGCGCCTCTCTCTCCATGCTACATGCCACAAAAGAACTTTCCACCATTGTGGTTGGCCCACATGGTGAGAGAATCACTGAAAAATGTGGCTAAGTAGATCAAATCAGATTTGAATTCAATTCGAATCCAATTCGAATTCGATTCGAACTAATTTCGAAAAGACTGCTGATCCTAATCTAATTAGGATTCTTGTCCAAATTTAACTTGGATAATTAACCCAATTAAGTCTTAATAAAATTAGATCAAATTAAATTATATCTGATCTAAAGTAATTAGAACTCTATCCAATCTCATAATTGCTTGAAACATTGATTTGATCTAATTCTGTAAGAAAGTGATAGTTTCATGCGTGTAGCTCAAAATTTTTTCATAAACAATTTATATACAGTGGAAGTAAATTAAATTAAAACCTTTTTAATTCAAAAATACACTAGATCTCATCTGTAAACTACGTGTTGGATCTTAATGCGAACATGTCACCATGATCTAAAATCTAAAATAAAAAATAAAAGTCATCAGAAGAAATATCAGAGATCTGATCTCTATACCTTTGGATCTTAAGGATGTCCAAAATTCAAATCATAGCCACACAGATGCTCAACCTCTACTAGTATCCACAAAGAGATGTCTGATCGAAGTATCGAGACCATCGGTGTGCTATAACCTTCCAAGCCTTGCTCCTCAACTTTGAATCTGAATCTTGTTCTAAAACTTGAACAAGATGAAGGATGCACGAGCGCAGATCTGACAGGATCTGAATCAAATGCCAAGAAGAGAAAGAAAACACATTTTCTTCTCTTCTTTTTTATCTCTATTCTCTCTCTAGATCTGATCTCATTAGATCATGGGGCATATTGAAGAAGAAAAGAGGACGGGAGGCATTAAGAAGGTGTCCATCGACAAGAAAGAAAACTCCTCTTTTAATTTGCGCATGCCTCACATCTTTCTCCATATTTTTGTCACACAAAAATAGGTCCAACATTATCCCTTTCTTTATTTGAATCGAATTCAAATAGAAAGAGAGACCAAGATAAGGAAGGATGACTAAGGGATGAGGGGCGTCAATGTTGGGAATAATATCCCAAAGCCAATCGTCAGTCTGTTGACGGTTGTGCTCTTTCTTGTATTAGTATATGAATTATAAATTAATAAAAATTATTTTGGTATTTTTCATCACAAATTATTTCATCTTCTAATGAACTCCTGTGTTGTGGTGAAGTCCTTAGGACTATTTAGACTCGACAAAGGAGGATTTGTCGTTTAGTCCTTAAACCTGTTCGCGACCAAATGATACGTTGTTACCAAGGACAACAACGTTTATCAAGCATAGGTCGTTGTGTGCCATATGAGTTGGTTGTCCTCTTAACCAAGAAGTGTGAAGATACTGCTATGACATACAGGTGAGATATAAGGGTACATATGTACTAAACGTGACCGACTCTGGAGTTTTTTCTGCTGTCAAGATTTACTTCGATGGGATATGGATATAACTGTCCCTCTGACCTGAGACTGCCACGATGACTTGCAAGCAACTCACTGCACTTAGGCACTGGACTATCTGAATTTCTAATTCAGTGATGGAAGGCTGCTGGATGTAGTCAAGTACTTGACTTGTTGGTGCGTGTGTCAAGATGGGATTGGCCAGTCCAGTTCAGGAGTTGTATACAGTCGTGTTCAAATTTAGCAAAACTTTGGCCAGGGTAGTCCTAGTGAGGAGTCATAGGACTGATTGAGTTGAGCACGATTCGGATGATCTGATCAGGGTTGACAGTTTAATCCTGAGTCGTCCTATACACAGGGGTCAAAAAGGATGAATTATATAGTAACCATATTCACGTAGGTTCTGAATGTTGCGATTGTGACTATTCGACCTATCCGGACATCGAATACCATTGCTAGATGGTCACTTCGATTAGTACAGAAATTGGTTCCTGTGCTACCAGCTTAGGTTCGAACCTGCAGGGTCACACACATTAGAGGTTCCTATCTGATCTGATGGCTAGTGAAGAGTCCCACTGGACTGAGACTCTTCAATCAAGAGTCCTTATGCTCAGAGATTCTATGATTGAGAATCAGGATTCTCTGATCACGAGTTCCACACATTTTGGGTATCGGGGTCAAGAGTCCCACTGGTTTGGGACTCTTCGATTAAGGTTTCATATCGATAGACTTTGATGTCCAATTGTCCATCAAATTTGGACTCAGTATTTATGAGAGGTTTAATTAGTGATTTGATCGCTAATTAACTCAATTTGATTGAGTAATTATTTTTGGATCAAGTCCAATTGAATTGGATTTAGTTGGGTTTGACCCGATTAGGTTAAGTGTTGACCTAATTATCGAGGTGGTTTGGTCCCTGATCTGATCAGGGGTTGGGCTTAGTCAATTTTGTGGAGAAATTTAGTGTAGGGGTAAAATGGTAATTTTAAATTTTTTTCAAAATTATGATTTTATAGTGAAAAAATATTAATTAATCTAATTAATTAACATAAATTTATCCTACACTAGGATCTAAATATGATATATAGTATGCATTCATTTAAATTTGAAATTCAAATTCGAACAGTAAATACTTTACTGTAATGTGTTCAGAACACAATACCTTTGTGCGGATAGTAGATCGCCGTAATCTGATCATCATCGAAAGAGTCTGATCGTCATGATATAGCCACACAGTATGTCTGGACTTTGCGGATCGTCCACACGAAGCTCCCGATCTGATCGACTTCTCACGAGTGCTAGCTCGTTGTAGAGCCCTTTTGACGGTGGATGCTGATCGAACTCATTCGATCGATGTTTATCGATTTTTTGGATGCTTCAAATCATCAACAGACATGCTTGAGAGGATGTTGAAGATCTTCCTGAGATTTTATGGGCTCACGACACTCGTAGCTCACTTTCTCACTTCCCGAACCCCAGGCTAAAACTCTAGGGAACTCACCGGAAACCTTGCACCCACTTTTCTTTCTTTTTCTCTTGGAAGGATATGGACTTCCTTCTCACGCACAAGACTTCTCACGCCCCAGAATTTTTTTTCAAAAAATTTTTTCTTACATGCCCCACTCTTCTCTTCCTTTTATAACAACGTCAAACGTCTTATCCAAAAGAAAGGATAAAGATGAATAATTGCACATTTGAATTCAAATCAAATTTTGAATTCAAATGGACACCAACTCATCCCTTATCCACTAAAGGCATAAGGCATGGCTTAAATTATGCATGGAGTGATTTCATGAGAAACCTTTTCTCATGTAATAAATAGGACGTAAAAAAAAAGGGATAAGGTGCAAAGATTGATTGCCCATTCAAATTCAAACTTTATTTTGAATTTGAATGGCCAATCAATTGGCACATTAAAGTAGGGCGTGGAGAGGGCTTGGCGTGAGGAAAAAATTCATGAGAAGTTCCTTCTCATGAATCCAAATGGGTGTAATGGAAGTGAGGTGGCGCATGGAGATTGGGTCAAGGTGGTTTAATTATTTAAACCAACCTAATTGAACCAAATAAGTTAGGTCCAATTAGACTAATTTAAACCCAACTTAATTAGGCTTAATTAGAATCAATAAAATCTTAATCAAATCAGGAATTGATTAAGCCCAACTCCTGATCAAATCAGGGATCAAACCATCTCGACGATTAGGTCAACTCTTAACCTAATCGGGTCAAACCCAACTGAATCCAATTCAATTGGACTTGATCCAAAAATAATTACTCAATCAAATTGAGTTAATTAGCGATCAAATAACTAATTAAATCTCTCATAAATATTGAATCCAAATTCGATGGGTAATCGGGCATCAGAATTCATCGATATGTAACCCTGATCGAAGAATCCCAACCAGTGAGACTCTTGACCCTGGTACCTATAATGTGTGGAACTCGTGATCAGAGAATCCTGATTCTCGATCACTGAGTCTCAAACATGTAGGATTCTACATCAACCATCAGATCAGATAAGAACCTCTAATGTGTGTGACCCCGCAGGTTCGAACCTAAGTCGGTAGCACATGAACCAATTTCTGTACTAATCGAAGTGACCATCTAGCAATGGTATCCGATGACCAGATAGGTTGAATGGTCACAATCGCAACACTCAGAACCTACGTGAATATGGTTACTGTATAATTCATCCTTTTGACCTCTGTGTTTAGAACGACTCAGGGTTAAACTGTCAATCCTGATCAGATCATCCGAATCGTGCTCAACTCAAACAGTCCTGTGACTCCTCACAAGGACTACCCTGGCCAAGATTTTGCCAAATTGAAACACGACTGTACACAGCTCCTAAACTGAAGTGGTCAATCCCATCTTGACACACGCACCAACAAGTCAAGTACTTGACTACACCCAGCAGCCTTCCATCACTGAATTAAAAATTCAGGAAGTCCAGTGCCTAAGTGCAGTGAGTTGCTTGCAAGTCACCGTGGCGGTCTCAAGTTGGAGGGATATTTATACCCATATTCCATCGGAGCAAATATTGACAGCAGAAATAGCTCCAAAGTCGGTCACGTTCAGTGCAGATGTACCCTTACATCTCACCTGTATGTCATACCAGTGTCTCTACACTCATTGGTTAAGAGGACAACCAACCTATATGGTACACAACGATCTATGTTTGATAAACATTGTCATCCTTGGTAACAACGTATCATTTGGTCACGAACAGATTTAAAGACTAAACGACAAATCCTCCTTTGTCGAGTCTAAATAGTCCTAAGGACTTCACCACAACATAGGAGTTCATTAGAAGATGAAACATTTTATGATAAAAAAAGCCAAAATAATTTTTATTAATTCATAATTTATGTATAAATATAAAAATGAGCACAACCATCAACAGACTGACGATTGATTTTGGGACACTATTCCCAACAATCTCTCACTTGGCCGAAAGCCAATCGATGCAGTATCTAATACCCATCTTCGACTTGTAGTTGTCGAACTCCTTCACCGCAATGGCTTTAGTGAATGGGTCAGCCAGGTTCTTCTTTCCGTCGATCTTTTGAAGATCGACGTCACCTCGATCCATAATTTTCCAGATGAGATGGTAGCGACGCAGAATATGCTTCGTCCGCTAGTGTGCCTTTGGTTCCTTCGCCTGAGCAATGGCTCCAGAGCTGTCACAGTAGAGCAGAACTGGACCAACAAGGGAGGGTGCTACTCCGAGCTCGGTGATGAATTTTTTCAGCCACATCGCTTCTTTGGTAGCATCTGATGCAGCGACATACTCCACCTCGCAAACTGAATCAGCCACTGTGTGCTGCTTGAAACTTTTTCAGTAGATAGCCCCACCATTAAGGGTAAAAATAAATCCCGACACACTTTTACTGTCATCATAATTAGACTGGAAACTAAAGTCTGTAAACCCTATAAGTCTCAAGTCCGATTCACCATAAACAAGCCACTGGTCCTTAGTATTTCTTAAATACTTCAGGATAGTTTTAACAACCTTTCAGTGATTCTCCCCTGGATCAGATTAGTATCTACTCACTACCCCTAGTGAGTATGCCACATCTAGTCGTGTACATGTCATGGCATACATGATAGATCCCACTGCCGAAGCATATGGAATCCTACCCATACGCTCTCTCTCTTGAGGTATTGTCGGACAATCCCTCTTCGAGAGAGAAATTTCATGGCCTATCAGAAGATAGCCTTTCTTAAAATTCTCCATGCTGAACCTCTTCAGCATAGTATCTATGTACGTAGACTGGGATAAACCAAGCAACCTTTTAGATCTATCCCTATAGATCCTCATCCCTAGGATGTAGGAAGCTTCTCCCAGATCCTTCATAGAGAACTGTGACGACAGCCAAATCTTTATTCCCTATAATGCAGGGACATCATTCTCGATTAAGAGAATGCCATCCACATACAATACAAGAAATACTACTACTGGACCATTAGCCCACTTATAAATGCATGGCTCTTCTCCGTTCTTAATGAAGCCATACGTCTTGATCGTCTTATCAAAATGTATGTTCCAACTTCGTGATGCCTGCTTAAGTCCATAAATGGATCTATAGCCTGCACACCTTAGACTCATCTGTGGATGTGAATCCTTCAGGTTGTATCATATACACCTCTTCATCTAGCTCTCCATTTAGGAAAGCTGTCTTCACATCCATCTGCCAGATTTTATAGTCCAGATGGACAGCTATCACAAGCATAATCTGAATGGATTTGAGCATTACCACAGGAGAAAATATCTCATCATAGTCTATACCATAACGTTGACGATATCCCTTGGCAACCAGATGGGCTTTATAGGTTTTCACCTTTCCGTCTGCGCCTCTCTTCCTCTTGAAGACCCACTTACACCCTATGGGTTTTACTCCTTCGAGTGGGTCAACCAATGTCCATACATCGTTGACCTTCATGGACTCCATTTCGAATTTCATGGCCTCCAACCATTTCTTAGAGTCAGGTCTCTGCATTGCATCCATGTAGGTGATCGGATCCTCATCATTTTCATCAAGTTTGATAGGATCGCCATCTTGGATCAAGAAACCATAGTATCTGTCCGGTTGACGTGGTACTCTACCAGATCACCTTAAGGGTACTTAAACAATGGGCTTCGGATCTGATCTAACCAAATCCAGTTCAGGTTCAGCAACTTGTGTCAGTTTTTCCACCTGTCGAACTTCGTCAAGTTCGACCTTAGAGGCAACAGTCCCTTCACCAAGGAACTCCTTTTCCAAAAAGATTGCCTTAAGACTGACAAACACTTTTTGCTCATCAGCTAGGTAGAAGTAATACCCTTTGGTCTCTTTTGGGTACCCTATAAAATTACACTTGTCAGACCTAGGTCCAAGCTTGTCCGTAATTAAACGTTTAACATAAGCCGAACACCCCCAAACCCTAAGGTGTGAGAGTACTGGCTTATGTCCTATCCATATCTCATATGGCATTTTGGTTACAGACTTACTTGGAACTCTATTTAGAAGGTAACAAGCCGATTCGAGCGCATATCCTCAGAGGGAGATCGGCAGACCAGCAAACCCCATCATGAATCGAACCATGTCCAACAAGGTCCGATTCCTCCTTTCAGATACACCATTATGTTGTGGTGTTCCAAGAGGAGTCTACTGAGAGAGAATCCCATTCTCCCCAAGATATGTCAGAAAATCATTGGAAAGGTATTCACCTCTTCGATCAGATTGAAGAGTTTTAATACACTTTTCAGTTTATTTTTCTACCTCATTTTGGAATAGTTTAAACATTTCAAACGACTCTGATTTATGCTTCATTAAATAGACATACCCATACCTCGATAGGTCATCTGTGAAGGTTATGAAGTAGAAATATCCACCTCTTGCACTTGAGCTCATGGGTCCACATACATCAGAATGTACCAAACCCAAGAGTTCACTGGCTCGCTCACCTTTTTCAGTAAAAGATGATTTGATCATTTTACCAAGAAGACAGGACTCACAGGTTGGAAGTGATTCACAATCACTTACTTTAAGAATTTCTTCTTGAGCCAACTTCTTTATCCTGTTCTTATTGATATGACCTAGCCTACAGTGCTAAAAGTAGACTTCTGACATATTATCTATTCTAGGACGTTTACCGGAGGTTTAAACTACATTAACAGATTGTGATAGAAAGTAAATTTTATTATTAAGTTGTCCAACAAACATTGTAACATCATTCAAAATGATATTGCAAACGTTTCCTTTTATTAAAAATTGATAACCGTTCATGGCCAAAAAGCCTACAGAAATAATATTTAATAAAAAGCTTGGACAATAGTGACATTCACTCAGAATTACGTTTCAAGAATTGATTACAAGGTTCATGATTCCTAATGCTAGAACTGGAACTTTGCTTCCATCTCCAACGTTCAGAAATCTCTTGCCTTCATCAAATCTCCTACTGACCTGCAGACCCTGCATCAAATTGCAAATATGATAAGGGCATCCGGTATCTAATACCCAGACAGTAGTATCACAAATGAAAAAGTTGCAAGGTGTTATCATATAAGTACCTTGCTTCTTCTTCGGTCTGTTCGGGTCTAGGGAAGCAATGTATAGAGGACAGTTCCTCTTCCAGTGCCCCTGCTTCTTGCAAAAGAAGCACTCCGCCTGGCTCTGGTCGGGCTTACGCTTCTTGGTCTGACCCTATGCAGATGTTTCAGCATGCAGCTGCACCTTCTTATTCTTCTTCTTCTTGTTCTTCTTCTTCCCTTTCTTAAAGGGTCGACGATCAGAAGAAGACTCTCCCACAACATTCACCGACTCCTTATGGAGCTGGTGATCCTTCTCAAAGTTCTGTAGCAACCCCAACAAATCATGGTAGTTCACTGCAGGCTTTGTCATCCAAAAATGAGTAAGAAAAGAGAGGAAGGACTTGGGCAATGAATTAAGGATCGCATCCTTACCGAGCTGCTTGTGCAGGGGAAAGCCCAGTTTAGTTAGGCGCTCAATCATTTCGATCATATACAGTACATGATTAGTGACTGAGGCTCCATCCCTCATCCGAGCATTGAAAATGGCATAACTAGTTTTGTGCCTTTCAACGTCGTCAGGCGTGCAAAAGGAGTCATTCAACATTTGAAGCATCTCCTGTGGCTGGGCGTTCTCGAACCTATGACTGAACTCATCATTCATTGCTGCCAGCATAATGCATCGAACGATGGTGCGATCGTTGAGCCACTTCTGATAAGTATCTCGGACCGTCCCTCTAACGTTCGGGGCTGGCTCCTCAGGTGCCGAATCCATTACTACATAAAGGATCCGTTCATGCTCAAGGATGATTTTTAATTTTCGATACCAGCTATCGAAATTAGGTCCCATGAGCTTGTCATTATCTAATAATGACCAGAGGGACAGGGTAGTGGCCATAGCTGCATAAAAGAAAATCAGACCTCTATTAGTACATAAATTATAAATACTAAAGACTTGGACTTTAGTCTAAAGTTTCTCCCAGTATTTTTATGAACTGGTAGCCTCAACCTTCAATTCGAGAAATTACTTTAATTCCTTAGTGGGTACTAGAATCCACACAGACTACACACGAGCCCAACTTTGGTTGGTCAACCTATGTGCATCTATGGGTAGGTTCATAACCAGTTGTTTCTCGAAACAACTTCTAGTAATTGATTTTTCCCTAGAACCTAATCTGTACGCTTTGGCCTCCACTAAAAAGATCTGGTTAGGTTCAACCATTAACATGATTTGATTTGGTGAATCGAACCAATAAATGATCAGGCCCGACTTTGGTCAGCCAACCTGACCACCATCAGAAAGACTCAAACCAAATTATTATATTATGAATGATAATTCCATTAGTCAATCAGCACAATGCCTTAGGGCTTCCAATGATTATTAAACTAATGGACTCATTATCACTCACTTAATGGGAGGCTATGACTTAGTTATCAATATAACTTAATCATTTTTAGGGACCTAATAATTTTTGAGGATTTTATTAAAGGATAGATGAGAAGAAAATATCCAGCCAATTTTAATTCTCCCACTGACTTCACCAAGTCAAATTAAAAAAGATTTAATTAAAGCTAGCATTAGGAGTACCTAAATTAGTCAAACTGATTTACCTAATGACATGGGTGAGCCCTAATCACCAAGTGATCTGATCAAAACCTAATTCACTAGGTTGGCCAGGTAAGTGAGATCAGTGGTGGGGATAAGCCATTAACTCATCAGAGATCGAATCACTGCGAGTAGGTCCCGCTTAAAAACCACTGGTCAAAATGCCAAACTTACCTTATACACCAACCGATTCATTAGTTTTAATTTGATCAACTTATTAAATAGGGTTCCACCATGTAGCCATGAATTAAGTCCATTTTGATCTAGTTAAAGACATGGACCCATTCAACTACAACTATTGGAGTTGAGTCTAGAGTATCCTTGACCTAATCTAATTCAATTTTTGATTAGATTTGATCAATTACTCTAATTTAGTCTATTTCTTTAAGCTAACCTTAGGTCTAACCCAATTATGGACCTAATCCATCTAACCCATTGATCCATAAGTTTATGCAATTGTCTTAGGTCTTAATTCACAATTCTAGACCAACTTGACAACACTTAATTCTTTTAATTAAGTATTTTGGGCTGATGGGTCAGTTCAAAAATAATTTTCAAATTTGAAAGGTTTTATTTTCTGTTCACCAAACATGTTGACTCATTTCACAAATAGATCAGCATATTTCATAAATAGCAATCCTATTGCTAATTACATAACAGAAAATAACTCAATCAAAATAAATCATGAATATTCTTTTAGATCTAATCTAACACATTCATGATAAATTTAACAATTGAACCTTTATAATTAATTTCTTTCGCTGCTTCATCTGCATGGGATATAATTGTAGTGGCACCCCTACCGCCATAGGAGACCCATCGAATGGGAGGAGAGGGCCTTTAAACCCTACTTCTCTCCTATGACCGGACGACCATGGCAACCAACCCAATTCGATTACTTTTTACTTGGATCAAGTATATCTAAATATATCAATTTTAAAATTTAAATTTTAAATTTTAAATTTTAAATTTTGAATTTTAAATTTCAAACAAATTTCAAATTTCAAATTTTTGAATTTCAAATTTTAAATTTTAAATTTTGAATTTTAAATTTAAAATTTCATCCAAATTTCAAATTTCAAATTTTAAATTTTAAATTTCAAATTTTTGAATTTTGAATTTCAAATTTTAAATTTCAAAATTCAAATTTCAAATTTTGAATTTCAAATTTTAAATTTAAACTTTTAGATTACAACTTAATCTATGCATGCAAATATATATATCATATCTAAGAACCCGCTCTGATACCGTCTGTGGGAAAATTTAGTGCAGGGGTAAAATGGTAATTTTAAAACTTTTTCAAAATTATGATTTTACAGTGTAAAAATATTAATTAATCTAATTAATTAATATGAATTTATCCTACACTAGGATCTAAATATGATATATAGCATGCATTCATTTAAATTTGAAATTCAAATTCGAACAGTAAACACTTTACTGTTATATGTTCAGAACATAATATCTTTGTGCGGATAGTAGATCACCGCAATCTGATCACTGTCGAGAGAGTCTGATCGTCGCGATGCAGCTACACAGTATGTCTGACCTCTGCAGATCATCCATACGAAGCTCCCGATCTGATCGACTCCTCACGAGTGCTAGCTTGTTGTAGAGCCTTTTTAACGGTGGATGCTGATCGAACTCCTTCGATTGATGTCTGTCGATTCTTTGGATGCTCCAGATCGTTAACAGACGTGCTTGAGAGGATGTTGAAGATCTCTCTGAGATTTTGTGGACTCACGACACTCGTAGATCACTTTCTCACTTTTCGAACCCCAAGCTAAAACTCTAGGGAACTCACCGAAAATCTTGCACCCACTTTTCTTTCTTTTCTTTCTTTTTCTCTTGGAAAGATATGAACTTTCTTCTCATGCACAAGACTTCTCACGCCCCAAAATTTTTCTCCAAAAAACTTCTTCTTACATGCCCCACTCTTCTCCTCCTTTTATAACGACGTCAAACGTCTTATCCAAAAAAAAGAATAAAGATGAGTAATTGCACATTTGAATTCAAATCAAATTTTGAATTCAAATAGACACCAACTCATCCCTTATCCACTAAAGGCATGAGGCATGACTTAAATTGTAAATGAAGTAATTTCATGAGAAACTTTTTCTCATGTAATAAATAGGACGTAAAAAAAAGGGATAAGGTGCAAAGATTGATTGCCCATTCAAATTCAAACTTTATTTTGAATTTGAATGGCCAACCAATTGGCACATTAAAGTGGGGCGTGGAGAGGGCTTGGCGTGAGGAAAAAATTCATGAGAAGTTCCTTCTCATGAATCCTAATGGGTGCAATGGAAGTGAGGTGGCGCATGGAGATTGGGTCAAGGTGGTTTAATTATTTAAACCAACCTAATTGAACCAAATAAGTTAGGTCCAATTAGACTAATTTAAATCCAACTTAATTAGGCTTAATTAAGCTTAATAAAATCCTAATCAAATCAAGAATTGATTAAGCCCAACCCCTGATCAAATCAAGGACCAAACCATCTCGATGATTAGGTCAACTCTTAACCTAATCGGGTCAAACCCAACTGAGTCCAATTCAATTAGACTTGATCCAAAAATAATTACTCAATCAAATTGAGTTAATTAGCGATCAAATCATTAATTAAATCTCTCATAAATATTGAGTCCAAATTCGATGGGTAATCGGGCATCAGAATTCATCGATATGTAACCTTGATCGAAGAATCCCAACCAGTGGGACTCTTGACCCCGGTACCCATAATGTGTGAAACTCGTGATCAGAGAATCCTGATTCTCGATCACTGAGTCTCAAACATGTAGGATTCTACATCAGCCATCAGATCAGATAAAAATTTCTAATGTGTGTGATCCCGCAGGTTCGAACCTAAGCCGGTAGCACAGGAACCAATTTCTGTACTAATCGAAGTGACCATCTAGCAATGGTACTCGATGATCGGATAGGTCGAATGGTCACAATCACAACACTCAGAACCTACGTGAATATGGTTACTGTATAATTCATCCTTTTGACCTCTGTGTTTAGGATGACTCAGGGTTAAACTGTCAACCCTGATTAGATCATCCGAATCGTGCTCAACTCAAACAGTCCTGTGACTCCTCACAAGGACTATCCTGGCCAAAGTTTTGCTAAATTGAAATACGACTGTATACAGCTCCTAAACTGGAGTGGTCAATCCCATCTTGACACACGCACCGACAAGTTAAGTACTTGACTACACCCAGCAGCCTTCCGTCACTGAATTAAAAATTCAAGTAGTCCAGTGCCTAAGTGCAGTGAGTTGCTTGCAAGTCACCATGGCGGTCTCAGGTTGGAGGGATATTTATATCCATATTCCATCGGAGCAAATCTTGACAGCAGAAATAACTCTGGAGTCGGTCACGTTCAGTGCAGATGTACCTTTACATCTCACCTGTATGCCATACCAATGTCTCCACACTCATTGGTTAAGAGGACAACCAACCTATATGGCACACAACGACCAATGTTTGATAAACATTGTCGTCCTTGGTAACAACATATCATTTGGTCGCAAACAGATTTAAGGACTAAACGATAAATCCTCCTTGTCAAGTCTAAATAGTCCTAAGGACTTTCCCACAACATAGGAGTTCATTAGAAGATAAAATATTTTGTGATGAAAAAAGCCAAAATAATTTTTATTAATTCATAATTCATATATAAATACAAAAATGAGCACAACCGTCAACAGACTGACGATTGGCTTTGGGACACTATTTCCAGTAAATTTTTGATTTGATTAGAATTTTATTGAGCCTAATTAAGCCTAATTGTGTTGGATTTAACTTAGTCTAATTATGCCTAACCTATTTTGATAAAGTTGGTTCAATTATATTTTGTTAAAAATTTCAAACCATTTTGACTTATCTCCCTGCGCCACGTCACCTCACTTGCGCCCATTTGAATTCACGAGAAACGAGTTCTCGTGAATTTTTTCCCACACAGAAGTCTTTCCACGCCCTCCTATGTGTGCCATTTTGAGTGGATGAAGATGGTTGGTTGGCCATTCAAATTCAAATGATGTTTGAATTTGAATGGGCAACTAATCTCATGCGCCACCTTATCCACTTATGCGCCCCATTCACTACACGAGAAAAAGTTTCTCGTGTAAACTCTCCATGCACAAATGAACCCATGCCCCTTCTCTTCTCATGCCTTGAGTGGATAAGGATAGATTGGTTGGCATTTGAATTCAAATTCGATTTGAATTCAAGTGAGCAACCACTTGACTTTATCCTCTCACGCGGTGAAAATGCTGAGAAGATGTGGTCTTGCACCATTTTAAAAGGAATGAGAAAGTGAGGCATGCGCTAATCTGATCCTTGAGAGAAAAGGGGGCGTGAAAAAGGCCTTCTGCGTGAGAAAAGAAAAGAAAAGAAAAGAAAAGAAAAGAAAAGAAGAGAGAAAGGGCGTAGGGTCTTTTGTGAGTACCCTAAGGTTTCTGCCTAGGGTTCGAGAAGTGAGAAGGTGAGCTACGAGTGTCGTGAGTCCACAAAACTTTAGGGAGAGCTTCATCTACCTCTCTACTATCTCTACTGATGATTCAGAGTATCCAAAAAATTAACAGACACCAATCCAAGGAGTTCGATCAGCATCAGCCGTCGAAAGAGTTCTGTAATGAACTAGAATTCGTGAGGAGCCGATCAGATCGGGAGCTTCGTGTGGATGATCCACGGAGGTCAGACATATTGTGTGGCTGCATTACGATAATCAGACTATTCCGACGGTGATCAGACTGCGACGATCGACTATCCGTACGAAGGTAATGTGTTCTGAATACATAACAGTAAAATATTTACTGTAGAAGTTTAAATTTTAAATTTAAATGCATGCTATATATATATATATCATATTTAGATCCTTGTGTAGGATTAATCCATGTTAATTAATTAGATTAATTAATAATTTTTACTATAAAATTATAATTTTGAAAAAGTTTTAAAATTACCATTTTACCCCTGCACTCAAATTCACTTCAAATGGTATCAGAGCAGGTTCTAAAATATGATATACATTTGCATACGTAGATTAAGTAGTAATCTAAAAATTTAAATTTAAAATTTGAATTTAAATTTTGAAATTCAAAATTTAAAATTTGAATTTTAAAATTTAAAATTCAAAATTCAAAAATTTGAAATTCAAAAATTTGAAATTTGAAATTTAAAATTTGATTAAAATTCAAATTTTGAAATTTAAAATTTAAAATTTGAAATTTGAAATTCAAAAATTTGAAATTTGAAATTTGTTTGAAATTTGAAATTCAAAATTTGAAATTTAAAATTTAAAATTTAAATTTTTAAATTGGTATATTTAGATATACTTGATCCAAGTAGCAAGTAGTCTAATTGAGTTGGTTGCCATGGTCGTCCGGTCATAGGAGAAAAGTAGGGTTTAAAGGTTCTCTCCTCTCATTCGATGGAGTTCTCCTATGGCGGTAGGGGTGTCGATGCGATTATATCCCATGCAGACGAAGCAGCGAAAGAACTTAATTGTAAAGGTTCGATTGTAAAATTTATCATGAATGTGTTAGATTAGATCTAAAAGAATATTCATGATTTATTTTGATTGAGTTATTTTCTGTTATGTAATTAGCAATAGGATTGCTGTTTATGAAATGTGCTGATCCGTTTGTGAAATGAGTCAACACATTTGGTGAACAGAAAATAAAATCTTTCAAATTTAAAAATTATTTTTGAAATGCCAAATCCTGACCCATCAGTCCAAAAACTTAATTAAAAGAATTAAGTATTGTCTAGTTGATCTAGAATTATGAATTAAGACCTAAGATAATTACATAAAATTGTGGGTCAATAGATTAGATGGATTAGGTCCATAATTGGGTTAGACCTAAGGTTAGCTTAAAGAAATAGACTAAATTAGAGTAATTGGTCAAATCTAATCAAAAGTTAAATTAGATTAGGTCAAGGACACTTTAGACTCAACTTCAATAGTTGTAGTTGATGGGTCCATGTCTTTAACTAGACCAAGATGGACTTAATTCATGACTATGTGGTGGAACCCTATTTTCTAAGTCGATCAAATTAAAACTAATGAATCGGTTGGTGTCTAAGGTAAGTTCGGCAATTTGACCAGTGTTTTTAACTGGGAGCTACTCGCATTGATTCGATCTCTGACGAGTTAATGGCATATCCCTTTCACTGATCTCACTTACCTGGCCAATCTGATGAGTTAGATTTTGATTAGATCACTTGGTGATTAGGGCTCACCCATGTCATTAAGTAAATCAGTGTGACTGATTTAGGTGCTCCTAATACTGGCTTTAATTAAATCTTTTTTAATTTGACTTGGTGAAGTCAGTGGGAGAATTGAAATTGGCTGGTTAATTTCTTCTCTTCTATCCTTTAATAAAATCCTCAAAAATTATTAGGTTCCTAAAACTGATTAAGTTATAGTGATAACTAAGTCATAGCCTCCTATTAAGTGAGTGATAATGAGTCCATTAGTTTAATAATCACTGGAGACCCAAAGGTCGGGTGCTGATTAACTAATAAAATTATCATTCATAATATGATAATTTGGTTGAGTCTTTCTGATGGTGGTCAGGTTGGCCGGCCAAAGTTAGGCCTGATCATTTATTGATCAGATTCACCAAATCAAGTCATGTTAATGGTTGGACCTAACAAAATCTTTTTCAGTGGAGGCTAAAGCCTACTGATTAGGTTCTGGGGCAAAATTAATTACTAGAAGTTATTTAGAGAAACAACTGGTTATGAACCTACCCATAGATGCACATGGGTTGACCAACCAAAGTTGGGCTCGTGTGTAGTCTGTGTGGATTCTAGTACCCACTAAAAAATTAAAGTAATTCTTCGAATTGGAGGTTGAGGCTACCGGTTCGTAAAAATACTGGGAGAAATTTTAGACTACAGTCCAAGTCTTTAGTATTAATAATTTATGTACTAAAAAAGGTCTGATTTTTCTTTATACAGCTGTTGCGTATAAAATACCCGCAGCCGAATTCAACAGCAGAACAGCTCCGCCCGAACTCCTACGGGAGCCGGGCTCCTCCATCAACAGCAGAATGGCTCCGCCCGGACTCCTACGGGAGCCGGGCTCCTCCATCAACAGCAGAACGGCTCCGCCCGGACTCCTACGAGAGCCGGGCTCCTCCATCAACAGCCGGGCTCCTCCATCAACAGCAGAACGGCTCCGCCCGGACTCCTACGGGAGCCGGGCTCCTCCATCAACAGCAGAACGGCTCCGCCCAGACTCCTACGGGAGCCGGGCTCCTCCATCAACAGCAGAACGGCTCCGCCCGGACTCCTACGGGAGCCGGGCTCCTCCATCAACAGCAGAACGGCTCCGCCCGAACTCCTACGGGAGCCGGGCTCCTCCATCAACAGCAGAACGGCTCCGCCCGGACTCCTATGGGAGCCGGGATCCTCCATCAACAGCAGAACGGCTCCGCCCGGACTCCTACGGGAGCCGGGCTCCTCCATCAACAGCAGAACGGCTCCTCCATCAACAGCAGAACGGCTCCGCCCGGACTCCTACGGGAGCCGGGATCCTCCATCAACAGCAGAACGGCTCCGCCCGGACTCCTATGGGAGCCGGGATCCTCCATCAACAGCAGAACGGCTCCGTCCGGACTCCTACGGGAGCCGGGCTCCTCCATCAACAGTAGAACGGCTCCGCCCGGACTCCTACGGGAGTCGGGCTCCTCCATCAACAGCAGAACGACCCCGCCCGGACTCCAACGGGAGCCGGGCTCCTCCATCAACAGCAGAACGGCCCCGCCCGGACTCCAACGGGAGCTGGGCTCCTCCATCAACAGCAGAACGGCTCCGCCCGGACTCCAACGGGAGCCGGGCTCCTCCATCAACAGCAGAACGGCCCCGCCCGGACTCCAACGGGAGCTGGGCTCCTCCATCAACAGCAGAACGGCTCCGCCCGGACTCCTGCGGGAGCCGGGCTCCTCCATCAACAGCAGAACGGCTCCGCCCGGACTCCTACGGGAGCCGGGCTCCACCATCGACAGCAGTTGCAGCTCCGCCCGGGCTCCGCTCTCGATACCAATTGCTGGAGGAGCCGAGCCTTAAGGGAGCCGAGCCTCATCCCTGACGTCAACGACTACAGCCGCAGGCAGACTCCTCCCGGACTCCTACAAAGGCCGAACTCCGACCACTGCCGAGCCTTGATCAACAGATCTGTGTCCCCTGGCAGATAATAATAACTGCCATGATCCTGTTCCACTTCCTGTAGCGGATTCCACGCGGCTCCACCTCCCCCTGTGACAGGTGCGGCACGATCCTCTGACAGGCTGTGTCAACAGCTATGATGCTGCTCCCTGCGACAGGTGCTGCACGATCCCACTACTCGCTGACAACTGGCAGTAACGGACGCCGCCCCACTACCTGCAGCAGGCCCTATGTGGCGGGATATGATGATGGCCACGTGTCTGCTCCATTATCTTTCGCAATCAATTCTCCTGACCATGGGCGGCCCACTACCAGGCGGTTACAGACGTCGCCATCAGTCCGTTGCTTCCCCCGCCTATAAAAGGGGGGACTCAGATACGTTATTCTTTAAGCCCTTTTGCCTTATCTCAAAACTCTGCTAAACTCTCCGTTCGAGCACTCCATTCTTGTTGAGGCAGAGAACTGACTTGAGCGTCGGAGGGTCTTGCCGGAGCAACCCCACCTCCGGTTTAGACTTCCCTTGCAGGTCCCGGCGGCGACCGCGGCTTCCTCAACTCCAGCTTCTCCGGCGCAGGCGGATTTTTGCACCAACAGGATTGGCGCTAGAGGAAGGGCCTGTGTCTTCGCAGCACCCTTGTTCTTGAAGGAGCGCTCAATGGACCCGCTTCCGGCCATCTTTTCCGGCACCCAATCCTCTTTTTCCCATCCGATGCCCTCCCGCGAGGTTTCCGCACAACTACCTCCGGCTATGATTGATGATAAAGGGTGGCCGGATGACCAGCCTTCGCCGGATTCCGTCAATGTCATCTCAGGAGAATCCCGGCCGGAGGCAACCAGCACATCAGCTGCACCCCTCAAGCGGCAAAAAGTTGAAGAGCCCATAGCCTTCACTGAAGAGGATGCCTAGGGAGTCCAATTCCCTCATAACGATGCGGTCGTAGTTTCCTTGAATATAGCAGATTATGACGTCCGTCGCATTCTCGTCGACAATGGAAGTTCGGCCGACATCTTATTCTACAGTGCCTTTTCGAGAATGGCCGCTCTTGGCGGTCATCTAAGGCCGATGTGCTCCCCCTTGATAGGGTTTACTGGTGATGCCGTTCCAACGGAAAGAACGATAGCTCTAACTGTGATCGCGGGTCAGCATCCAAAGCAGTCCAGAGCCCTGGTGAATTTTCTGGTGGTAAAGGCACCTTCTGCCTACAATGCAATTCTTGGCCGACCCGGTCTCAATGCCCTCAGAGCCGTTGTTTCAACCTATCATTTGAAGTTGAAGTTCCCCACTGACAAAGGGATTGGAGAAGTTCGGGGAGACCAGGCGCTGGCCAGGCACTGCTACAATATTGCCCTGCAAAGAAGCGATCAAGCGGACCTCTGTCCAGTCGACGGGTTGGATGCGCGCGACGACCTCACTGAAGAGAGGGGCGGCCCGATTGAGGACCTAATACCAATTCCTTTGAATGATGGGAATGCGGAGCATGTGGTGTTGATTGGCTCCAACCTGGGGGAGGAGGTGCGGGCGTATCTCGTGAACTTTCTCCGAAGGAATGCGGACGTTTTCGCATGGGTCCCGGCGGATATGCCGGGGATTGAGACAGAAGTCATGGAACATCATCTGGCGGTCGACCCTAAACATTGGCCAACAAAAGAAAAAATCCGGAGTCATGCCCCAGAGAGGCAGAAGGCGATAGCCGAGGAAGTGGATAAACTTCTCAAGGCCGGATTCATCAAGGAGGTCAATTATCCAGAGTGGATCTCCAATGTTGTCTTGGTCAAGAAGGCAAACGGCAAGTGGAGGATGTGTATCGACTTCAAAAAGCTGAATAAAGCTTGCCCAAAGGACAGCTACCCCCTTCCCAAGATCGACCAACTGGTGGACGCTACCTCGGGCCACGAGCTTCTCACTTTCATGGACGCATTCTCCGGCTATAACCAGATTAGGATGGCATCAGAAGATGAAGAAAAGACTGCTTTTATCACTAATCGCGGCCTTTACTGCTACAGGGTTATGCCGTTCGGCCTCAAAAATGCGGGCGCGACCTATTAACGACTGGTGAACAAAATCTTCAAGGAGCAGATCGGCCGAAATATGGAAGTTTATGTGGACGATATGCTCGTGAAAAGTAGGTCTTCCGGGAATCATGTCGCCGACCTCGAAGAACCTTTGGCGCTCTTCGAAAGTATAGAATGAAGCTGAACCCGACCAAATGCGCCTTTGGGGTAACCTCGGGAAAGTTCCTGGGCTTCATGGTATCAGGGCGCGGGATCGAGGCCAATCCGGAGAAAATCTGCGCCATCCAAAATATGATTGCCCCAAGGTCGATCAAAGAGGTTCAGTGCCTCACAGGAAGAATTGCGGCTCTCAATCGCTTTGTCGCAAGGTCGGCCGAGCGATGTCTGCCCTTCTTTCAAACTCTCAAGCAGCCGAAAAACTTCTGTTGGACCCCTGAATGCCAACAGGCATTCGAAGAATTGAAAAGCTATCTTGGCTCACCCCCACTGCTGGCAAAGCCCGAGCCCAAAGAGGAATTATTTTTGTACCTGGCAGTCTCTCCCACAGCCCTTGCAGCCGTCCTTGTTAAGGAGAAAATGAAAGTCCAGTGACCGGTCTACTACATTAGTCGCGTGTTGAGGGACGCCGAGACCAGGTATACTAAATTAGAAAAACTGACCTACGCCTTGTTGATTGCAGCTCGGAGACTCCGACCTTACTTTCAAGGGCACACGGTGACGTTACTCACCGACCAACCAATCAAGGCGGTTTTACACCGAGCTGATATCTTCGGAAGAATGGCGAAATGGGCCATCGAGCTTACAAAATTCGACATCAACTACAAGCCTAGACCGGCGATAAAAGCCCAAGTGTTGGCGGATTTCATAGTAGAATGCACCATCCCCGAGGAGGCTGAACCTGAGCAAAACAAAATTGATGACCTGAGGACTCAACCGAACTCCCCCGATGAAGAAGCCAGTTCGTCCGATAACTGTTGGACCCTCCATGTGGATGGATCGTCCAACATGGCAGGCGCGGGTGCAGGCCTGATCTTGACCAGCCCGGAGGGAGTCATTGCGGAGTACGCTCTGCATTTCGAATTCCCCGCAACGAACAATGAAGCGGAGTATGAAGCTCTGATCGCAGGATTGAGGATCGCTAAGGAGCTTGGAATAGGTCAACTCCGGGTGCACAGCGACTCCCAACTTGTGGTGGGGCAGGTCAGCGGGAGCTTTGAAGCACGGGAGGACAGTATGGCCAAATATCTCGAAAAGGTGAAGGAGTTCATCCCTGCCTTTGGCAATTTCGACATCAGACAAATTTCGAGGTCGGAGAACATTAGAGCCGATCTTCTCTCCAAACTGGCGACATCGGTTCCGGCAGAATTGCCAAAGGGCGTCCTCTTTGAAGTTTTAAAACAACCGAGTACGGAAGAACCGCGACTCGTAATGGAGATCGACCACGAGCCCAGCTGGGTCGACCCGCTAATAACTTATCTTAGAGATGGGATTCTCCCCCAGGATGTGAAAGAAGCCCGGAAACTCCGAAATCAAGCCTCCCGGTACATCCTTTATGAGGGCAAATTATACAAAAGATCGTACTCCTTGCCTCTCTTGAGATGCCTCCGATCCTCAGAAGCTGACTACGCTCTATGGGAAGTGCACGAGGGAGCTTGCGGAAGCCATTTAGGTGCCAGATCTCTATCCCACAAGCTACTCCGCCAAGGGTATTACTGGCCAACAATGCACCATGATTCAATTGAATATATCAAAAAGTATGATCGATGCCAGAGGTACGCCAACATCCAGAGACAACCTGCTACCGAGCTTACACCCTTGAGCGCCCCATGGCCTTTTGCGCAATGGGGAATGGATATTCTTGGCCCCTTTCTCATGGCGTCTGGTCAAAGGAAATTCCTCCTTGTAGCGATCGACTACTTCATCAAGTGGGTCGAGGCCGAGCCACTAGCCAAAATCACAGAAGCGAAAGTGCAGGATTTCGTCTGGAAATCGATCGTGTGCAGGTTCGGTTTGCCTAGAACCCTCATCACTGATAATGGGCGGCAGTTCACGAGAGCCAGATTTGCTGAATTTTGTGAAGACCTAAACATCTCCCACAAATTCACATCAGTGGCCCATCCCCAGGCGAACGGCGAAGCCGAGGTAACAAACAGAACCCTTTTGCAGGGGATTAAGACCAGGCTTGAAAGAGCAAAAGGGACTTGGGCGGACGAACTTTATCATGTGCTATGGGCTTATCGGACCACCCAGAGGTTGCCTACAGGAGAGACTCCCTTTGCTCTAGCCTTTGGTACGGAAGCCGTCATCCCGATCGAGCTTAAACTCCCGTCGGCACGAGTCGTGGCATTCGACGAACCTCAAAATGCGCAAAGTCTCAGAGCCAACCTCGACCTACTGGAAGAAAGGCGGGAGATTGCTCAGGTTCGAATGGCAGCCTACAGACAGAAAGTTGCCCGATATTACAACGCCCGAGTGAAGAACAAGGCATTCAAAGCAGGGGATCTAGTGCTCCGACGAGCTACTGTCTCACAACCTCAGGGCCAGGGGAAGCTCGCCCCAAACTGGGAGGGACCTTATGAGGTCAAGGGAGTAGTCCGACCTGGAACTTATTATCTCAGGGAACTCGGGGGAGCTGACCTCCCGCGACCGTGGAGCTCAGAAAACTTACGGATGTACTACCAGTGATTTCGTCCTGATCAAAAAAAAAAAAAAAATGCGTGCCCATTTGTCTTAGGACAATTCAAGCAGACGGAATCAAAAATGAGAGGGCAACCTTATAAAAGTCGAAGGCCCGGTTCTTTTAGACCGGATGGGGGGAGAGACCTTGCAACGCCCATATGTACCCCCACAGCCCTGTTAGGGACAGGAGGAGAACCTCGTCCTAACTTGAGCAAAGTCGAAGGCCCGATTCTTTTAGACCGGATGGGGGGAGAGGCCTTGCAACGCCCATATGTGCCCCCACAGCCCTGTTAGGGACAGGAGGAGAACCTCGCCCTAACTTGAGCAAAGTCGAAGGCTCGGTTCTTTTAGACCGGATGGGGGGAGAGGCCTTGCAATGCCCATATGTGCCCCCACAGCCCTGTTAGGGACAGGAGGAGAACCTCGCCCTAACTTGAGCAAAGTCGAAGGCCCGGTTCTTTTAGACCGGATGGGGGGAGAGGCCTTGCAACACCCATATGTGCCCCCACAGCCCTGTTAGGGACAGGAGGAGAACCTCGCCCTAACTTGAGCAAAGTCGAAGGCCCGGTTCTTTTAGACCGGATGGGGGGAGAGGCCTTGCAACGCCCATATGTGCCCCCGCAGCCCTGTCAGGAACAGGAGGAGAACCTCGTCCTGACATGAGCAAAGTGGAAGACCCGGACCCCTACGGGAGCCGGGTCCCTATGCAAAGAAGACTTCACCCGGACTCCTACGGGAGCCGGGTTCCGCCGCCAAGAAACCTTCGCCCGGACTCCTACGGGAGCCGGATTCTGCCGCAAAAAAAGACTTCGCCCGGACTCCTACGGGAGCCGGGTCCCTATGCAAAGAAGACTTCACCCGGACTCCTACGGGAGCCAGGTTCCGCCGCCAAGAAACCTTCGCCCGGACTCCTACGGGAGCCGGGTTCCGCCGCTAAGAAGGCTTCGCCCGGACTCCAACGGGAGCCGGGCCCCGCCATCGGCAGCAACAAAGGCTTCGCCCGGACTCCTACGGGAGCCGGGCTCCACCGACAACGACAGCTACAGGACGACTCCACCCGGACTTCTACGGAAGCCGGGCTTTATTTTGGCTTTATTTGTGACTTTGATTACAGAAAAAATTTGCCCCAACTTTTACAAGAACCGAGCTACTCCAACCTCCGGAGAGCTTCTCCGTTCGGACTATCAAGGGAGCCGAACTTAGCTTCGACTTCAACCAAGCAAACCTGACAAGTGGATATCTCCGAACGACATAAAAGCTGAAAAGAAGCTCGGCGAATGACGACCCCGCATGAGCTGAAAGGGTCGCCGACGATTCTAGAACGACGTAACACAGACAAAGAGAAGGAAAATGAAGGAGTTCAGCGGACAACTATTCAACACCAGATGCAAACGAGGTACTGAAATCACTTTTTTATTTAACAGAAGTACACATTACAGGACCCGATGGGTCAGAAAAAAAGAAGATACACGTCATCGCAAGTGTCACGGGCACGGTTCGGGCAGGACGAACCGGAGACCGCTCCGAGCTACGAACTCCGTCTCTATCCTTCTCAGTCGCATTCTCCAGCGCGTGTAAAAGCTCTCGCCCATCTCACCTCATTACTGTTCCCAAGGTCCCAACTTTAGCGGGAAAGGGGTGGAGTTGATCCCCGGAGGCGGAGGAGGCAACGACGACCGCCGCCCGAGACGCTCCGGCAAGGTCGGCATGCGTTACTTCCACCGTCCCCGTAACAAGTTCTACTGCCCCACCGTCAATGCTGACCGCCTCTGGTCTCTCGACCCCGACGGCGTCAAGGATCCCGTCATGGCTTGTGACGTCTATTCTGCCCTCTTGACCGGTATCACCCCACCTTGCTGCCCCGAGATTCGCGGACAGAATAGCTTCCCCGACGGCCCCCGTTATTAAACCCCTGTTGTTGAAGGAATTCTTCCTTGGGCTCCCTCTAGAGCGACGGAGATTCTCACCGGCCGCCATTCTCCTTCTCTCCTTCCTCCAAACCCTAAGAATTCCCTCGAGGACAGCCTCTCGAGTAGATAACATGGTATAAGGGAAGGAGACAGGGACTGGGGCAAGAGGAGCGGGACTCTCAGATGAAAGAACAACGCCAGAATGAAGTTACGAAGGGGCCGAGGGGTTTAAATAGCCGATGGATCCTGGCGCAGTTATGGCGGCGGGTATTCTTGGGCCAACTGATGTGTGCCGCGTGGCGCGCTTATCCCCTTCACCGTCATCGAGGGTTGACCGCTTGCGAATCCCCGTAGAGCGACGCTTAGGATCGCGTTTCGACGGGAGCTCCGAAAAGACTTTTCAAGTCACCTTCACCGAAAAATGGATTCTGATGTGCGCACATTAAATGGGGGCGGCAGTGCGCAAGGTTCGAAGGGGCGATTCCGGCTGCGCGCATCTCTCTCTGCGTACTTTCTTCGCTTGAAATTCAAACTCGGAAGTAGGGGGACTGGTGTTGGGTATAAAATACCCGCAGCCGAATTCAACAGCAGAACGGCTCCGCCCGGACTCCTACGGGAGCCGGGCTCCTCCATCAACAGCAGAACGGCTTCGCCTGGACTCCTACGGGAGCCGGGCTCCTCCATCAACAGCAGAACAGCTCTGCCCGGACTCCTACGGGAGCCGGGCTCCTCCATCAACAGCAGAACGGCTCCGCCCGGACTCCTACGGGAGCCGGGCTCCTCCATCAACAGCAGAACGGCTCCGCCCGGACTCCTATGGGAGTCGGACTCCTCCATCAATAGCAGAACGGCTCCGCCCGGACTCCTACAGGAGCCGGGCTCCTCCATCAACAGCAGAACGGCTCCGCCCGTACTCCTACGGGAGCCGGGCTCCTCCATCAACAGCAGAACGGCTCCGCCCGGACTCCTACGGGAGCCGGGCTCCTCCATCAACAGCAGAACGGCTCCGTCCGGACTCCTACGGGAGTCGGGCTCCTCCATCAACAGCAGAACGGCTCCGCCCGGACTCCTACGGGAGCCGGGCTCCTCCATCAACAGCAGAACGGCTCCGCCCGGACTCCTACGGGAGCTGGGCTCCTCCATCAACAGCAGAACGGCCCCGTCCGGACTCCAACGGGAGCCGGGCTCCTCCATCAACAGCAGAACGGCCCCGCTCGGACTCTAACGGGAGCTGGGCTCCTCCATCAACAGCAGAACGGCTCCGCCCAGACTCCTGCGGGAGTCGGGCTCCTCCATCAACAGCAGAACGGCTCCGCCCGGACTCCTACGGGAGCCGGGCTCCACCATCGACAGCAGTTGCAGCTCCGCCTGGGCTCCGCTCTCGATACCAATTGCTGGAGGAGCCGAGCCTTAAGGGAGCCGAGCCTCATCCCTGACGTCAACGACTACAGCCGCAGGCAGACTCCTCCCGGACTCCTACAAAGGCCGAACTCCGACCACTGCCGAGCCTTGATCAACAGATCTGTGTCCCCTGGCAGATAACAATAACTGCTATGATCCTGTTCCACTTCCTGTAGCGGATTCCACACGGCTCCACCTCCCCCTGCGACAGGTGCGGCACGATCCTCTGACAGGCTGTGTCAACAGCTATGATGCTGCTCCCTGCGGCAGGTGCTGCACGATCCCACTACTCGCTGACAACTGGCAGTAACGGACGTCGCCCCACTACCTGCAGCAGGCCCTATGTGGCGGGATATGATGATGGCCACGTGTCTGCTCCATTATCTTTCGCAATCAATTCTCCTGACCATGGGCGGCCCACTACCAGGCGGTTACAGACGTCGCCATCAGTCCGTTGCTTCCCCCGCCTATAAAAGGGGGGGACTCAGATACGTTATTCTTTAAGCCCTTTTGCCTTATCTCAAAACTCTGCTAAACTCTCCGTTCGAGCACTCCATTCTTGTTGAGGCAGAGAACTGACTTGAGCGTCGGAGGGTCTTGCCGGAGCAACCCCACCTCCGGTTTAGACTTCCCTTGCAGGTCCCGGCGGCGACCGCGGCTTCCTCAACTCCAGCTTCTCCGGCGCAGGCGGATTTTTGCACCAACAACAGCTATGGCCACTACCCTGTCGCTTCGATCATTATTAGATAATGACAAGCTCATGGGACCTAATTTCGATAGCTGGTATCGAAAATTGAAAATCATCCTTGAGCATGAGCGGATCCTTTATGTAGTAACGGATCCGGCGTCTGAGGAGCCAGCCCCGAACGCTAGAGGGACGGTCCAAGACACTTATCAGAAGTAGCTCAATGACCGCACCACCATTCGATGCATAATGCTGACGACAATGAATGATGAGTTCAGCTGCAGGTTCGAGAACGCCCAGCCGCAGGAGATGCTTCAAATATTGAACGACTCCTTTGGCATGCCTGACGACGTTGAAAGGCACAAAACTAGTTGTGCCATTTTCAATGCTCGGATGAGGGATGGGGCCTCAGTCACCGATCATGTACTATACATGATCAAAATGATTGAGCACCTAAGTAAACTGGGCTTTCCCTTGCATGTGCAGCTCGGTAAGGATGCGATCCTTAATTCTTTGCCCAAGTTCTTTCTCCCCTTCCTTACTCATTTTCGGATGACAAAGCCTGCAGTGAACTACCACGGCTTGTTGGGGTTGCTACAGAACTTTGAGAAGAATCACCAGCTCCATAAGGAGTCGGTGAATGTTGTGGGAGGATCTTCTTTTGGTCGTTGACCCTTTGAGAAAGGGAAGAAGAACAAGAAGAAGAAGAATAAGAAGGTGCAGCCGCATGCTGGGACGTCTGCACAGGGTCAGACTAAAAAGCACAAGCCCGACTAGAGCTTAGCAGAGTGCTTCTTTTGCAAGAAGCAGGGGCACTAGAAGAGGAACTATCCTCTATACATTGCCTCCCTGGACCCGAATAGGCTGAAGAAGAAGCAAGGTAATTATATGATAACACCTTTTAATTTTTCTATTTGTGATACTACTGCTTGGGTATTGGATACCGGAAGTCCTTATCATATCTATAATTCGATGCAGGGTCTGTAGGTCAGTAGAAGATTTGATGAAGGGGAGAGGTTCCTGAACGTTGGAGATGGAAGCAAAGTTCCAGTTCTAGCTTTAGGAATCATGAACCTTGTAATCAACTCTCGTAATGTAATTCTGAGTGAATGTCACTATTATCCAAGTTTTTTATTAAATATTATTTCTGTAGGCCTTTTGGCCATGTACAGTTATGAATTTTTAATAAAAGAAAACATTTACAATATCATTTTGAATGGTGTTACAATGTTTGTTGGACAACTAAATAATAGAATTTACTTACTATCACAGCCTGTTAATATGGTTCAAACCTCCAGTAAATGCCTTAGAATGGATAATATGTCAGAAGTCTACCTTTGGCACTGTAGGCTAGGTCATATCAATAAGAACAGGATAAACAGGTTGGCTTAAGAAGGAATTTTTGAAGTTGGTGATTGTGAATCACTTCCAACCTGTGAGTCCTGTCTTCTTGGGAAGATGATCAAGTCACCTTTTACTGAAAAAGGTGAGCGAGCCAGTGAACTCTTGGGTCTGATATATTCTGATGTATGTGGACCCATGAGCTCAAGTGCAAGAGGTGGATATTTCTACTTCATAACCTTCACAGACGACCTATCAAGGTATGGGTATGTCTACCTAATGAAGCATAAGTCGGAGTCGTTTGAAATGTTCAAACTATTCTGAAATGAGATAGAAAAATAAACTGAAAAGTGTATTAAAACTCTTCGATCTGATCGAGGAGGTGAATACCTTTCCAATGAGTTTCTGACATATCTTGGGGAGAATGGGATTCTCTCTCAGTGGACTCCTCCTAGAACACCACAGCATAATGGGGTGTCTGAAAGGAGGAATCGAACCTTGTTGGACATGGTTCGATCCATGATGGGGTTTGCTGGTCTGCCGATCTTCCTCTAGGGATATATGCTCGAATCGACTTGTTATCTTCTAAATAGGGTTTCGAGTAAGTCTGTAACCAAAACACCTTATGAGATATGGATAGGACGTAAGCTAGTACTCTCGCACCTTAGGATTTGGGGGTGTTCGGCTTATGTTAAATATTTAATTACGAACAAGCTTGGACCTAGGTCTGACAAGTGTTATTTCATAGGATACCCAAAAGAGACCAAAGGATATTATTTCTACCTAGCTGATGAGCAAAAGGTGTTTGTCAGCCTTAAGGCAATTTTTTTGGAAAAGGAGTTCCTTGGTGAAGGGACTGTTGCCTCTAAGGTCGAACTTGAGGAAGTTTGGCAGGTGGAAAAATCGACACAAGTTGCTAAACCTGAATCGGATTTGGTTAGATCAAATCTGGAGCCCATTGTTCCTGCATCCTTAAGGCGGTCTGGTAGAGTACCACGTCAACCGGACAGATACTATGGTTTCTTGGTCCGAGACGGTGATCCTGTTGAACTTGATGAAAATGATGAGGATCTGATCACCTATATGGATGCAATGCAGAGACCTAACTCTGAGAAATGGCTAGAGACCATGAAATCCGAAATGGAGTCCATGAAGGTCAACGATTTGTGGACATTAGTTGACCCACCCGAAGGAGTAAAACCCATAGGGTGCAAGTGGGTCTTCAAGAGGAAGAGGGATGCAGACAGAAAGGTGGAGACCTATAATGCCCATCTGGTTGCCAAGGGATATCGTCAACGTTATGGTATAGACTATGACGAGACGTTTTCTCCTGTGGCAATGCTCAAATCCATTCGGATTATGCTTGTGATAGCTGCCCATCTGGACTATGAAATCTAGCAGATGGATGTGAAGACAGCTTTCCTAAATGGAGAGCTGGACGAAGAGGTGTATATAATACAACCTGAAGGATTCACATCCACAGATGAGTCTAAGGTGTGCAGACTATAGAGGTCCATTTATAGACTCAAGCAGGCATCCTGGAGTTGGAACATACATTTTGATAGGACGATCAAGATGTATGGCTTCGTTAAGAATGGAGAAAAGCCCTACATTTATAAGTGGGCTAATGGTCCAGTAGTGATATTTTTTGTATTGTATGTGGATGACATTCTCTTAATCGGAAATGATGTCCTTGCATTACAGGGAATAAAGATTTAGCTATTGTCACAGTTCTCCATGAAGGATTTGAGAGAAGCTTCCTACATCCTAGAGATGAGGATCTATAGGGATAGATCTAAAAGGTTGCTTGGCTTATCCCAGTCCACGTACATTGATACTATGCTGAAGAGGTTCAGCATGAAGAATTTCAAGAAAGGCTATCTACCGATAGGCCATAGAATTTTTCTCTCGAAGAGGGATTGTCCGACAACACCTCAAGAGAGAGAGCGTATGGGTAGAATTTTATATGCTTCGGCAGTGGGATCCATCATGTACGCTATGACATGTACACGACCAGATGTGGCATACTCACTAGGGGTCATGAGTAGATACCAATCTGATCCAGGGAAAAAATCACTGAAAAATTGTTAAAACCATCCTGAAGTATTTAAGAAATACTAAGGACCAGTGGCTTGTTTATGGTGAATCAGACTTGAGACTTATGGGGTTTACAAACTCCAGTTTCCAGTTTGATCATGATGACAGCAAAAGTGTGTCGGGATTTATTTTTACCCTTAATGGTGGGGCTGTTTGCTAGAAGAGTTTCAAGCAGCACACTGTGGCTGATTCAGTTTGCGAGGCAGAGTATGTCGCTGCATCAGATGCTGCCAAAGAAGCGGTGTGGCTGAAAAAATTTTTCATCGAGCTCGGAGTAGCACCCTCCCTTGTTGGTCTAGTTCTGCTTTACTGTGACAGCTCTGGAGCCATTGCTCAAGCGAAGGAACTAAAGGCACACCAGCGGACGAAACATATTCTGCGCCGCTACCATCTTATCCGAAAAATCGTGGATAGAGATGACGTCGACCTTCAGAAGATTGATGGAAAGGAGAACCTGACCGACCCATTCACTAAAGCCATTGCGGTGAAGGAGTTCGATGACTTTAAGTCGAAGATGGGTATTAGATACTGCACCGATTGGCTTTAGACCAAGTGGGAGATTGTTGGGAATAGTGTCCCAAAGCCAATCGTCAGCCTGTTGACGGTTGTGCTTTTTCTTATATTAGTATATTAATTATAAATTAATAAAAATTATTTTGATATTTTTCATCATAAATTATTTTATCTTCTAATGAACTCCTGTGTTGTGGTGAAGTCCTTAAGACTATTTAGACTCGACAAAGGAGGATTTGTCATTTAATCCTTACTTGTTCGCGACTAAATGATATGTTGTTATAAAGGACAACAATATTTATCAAGCATAGGTCATTGTGTGCCATATGAGTTGGTTGTCTTTTTAACCAAGAAGTGTGGAGACACTGCTATGGCATATAGGTGAGATGTAAGGGTACATCTGCACTGAATGTAACCGACTCTGGAGCTTTTTCTACTGTCAAAATTTGCTCCAATGGGATATGGATATAACTGTCCCTCCGACCTGAGACTGCCACAGTGACTTGCAAGCAATTCACTGCACTTAGGCACTGGACTACCTGAATTTCTAATTCAGTGACGGAAAGCTACTGGATGTAGTCAAGTACTTGTCGGTGCGTGTGTCAAGATGGGATTAACCACTCTAATTCAGGAGCTGTGTACAGTCATGTTTCAATTTAGCAAAACCATGGCCAGGGTAGTCCAAGTGAGGAGTCACAGGGCTGATTGAGTTGAGCACGATTCGGATGATCTGATCAGGGTTGATAGTTTAACCCCGAGTCGTTCTATACACAGGGGTCAAAAGGGATGAATTATACAGTAACCATATTCGCATAGGTTCTGAATGTTGCGATTGTGACTATTTAACCTATCCGGATGTCGGATACCATTGCTAGATGGTCACTTCAATTAGTACAGGAATTGGTTCCTGTGCTACCGGCTTAGATTCGAACCTGCGGGGTCACACACATTAGAGGTTCCTATCTGATCTGATAGCTGGTGAAGAGTCTCGCTGGATTGGGACTCTTCGACCAAGAGTCCTTATGCTCGAAAACTCTGTGATTGAGAATCAAGATTCTCTAATCATGAGTTTCACACATTTTGAGTACCGGGGTCAAGAGTCCCACTGGTTTGGGACTCTTCGATCAAGGTTTTATATCGATAGACTTTGATGTCCGATTGCCCATCGAATTTGGACTCAGTATTTATGAGAGGTTTAATTAGTAATTTGATCGCTAATTAACTCAATTTGATTAAGTAATTATTTTTGGATCAAGTCCAATTGAATTGGATTCAGTTGGGTTTGATCCGATTAGGTTAAGAGTTGACCTAATTGCCGAGGTGGTTTGGTCCCTGATCTGATCAGGGGTTGGGCTTAGTCAATTCTTGATTTGATTAAAAATTTATTTAGCTTAATTAAGCCTAATTATATTGGGTTTAACTTAGTCTAATTATGCCTAACCTTTTTTGATAAAGTTGGTTCAATTAGATTGGTTTAAAAATTTCAAACCATTTTGACTTATCTCCCTGCGCCACCTCACCTCACTTGTGCCCATTTGAATTCACGAGAAATGAGTTCTCATAAATTTTCTCCCATGTAGAAGCCTTCTCATGTCCTCTTGTGTGCACCATTTTGAGTGGATAAAGATGGTTGGTTGGCCATTCAAATTCAAATAATGTTTGAATTTGAATGGGCAACTAATCTCATGCGCCACCTTATCCACTTATGCGCCCCATTCACTACACGAGAAAAGGTTTCTCGTGTAAACTCTCCATACACAAATGAACCCACGCCCCTTCTCTTCTCACATCTTGAGTGGATAAGGATAGGTTGGTTGGCATTTGAATTCAAATTTGATTTGAATTCAAGTGAGCAACCACCTGGCTTTATCCTCTCATGCGGTGAAAATGCTGAGAAGACATGGTCTTGCACCATTTTAAAAGGAATGAGAAAGTGGGGCATGTGCTAATCTGATCCTTGAGAGAAAAGGGGGTGTGAGATAGACCTTCTGCATGAGAAAAGAAAAGAAAAGAAAAGAAAAGAAGAGAGAAAGGGCGCAGGGTCTTTTGTGAGTATCCTAGGATTTCTGCCTAGGGTTCGGGAAGTGAGAAGGTAAGCTACGAGTGTCATGAGTCCACCAAACTTTAGGAAGAGCTTCATCTACCTCTCTACTATCTCTGCTAACGATCTGAAGCATCCAAAGAATCGACAGATACCGATCGAAGGAGTTCGATCAGCATCAGCTGTCGAAAAGATTCTGCAATGAACTAGCATTCGTGAGGAGCCGATCAGATCGAGAGCTTCGTGTGGATGATCTGCAGAGGCCAGACATACTGTGTGGCTGTATTACGATGATCAAACTATTCTGATGGTGATTAGACTACGGTGATCGACTACCCGTACGAAGGTAATGTGTTCTGAACACATAACAGTAAAATATTTACTGTAGAAGTTTAAATTTTAAATTTAAATGCATGCTATATATATCATATTTAGATCTTTATGTAGGGTTAATATATATTAATTAATTAGATTAATTAATAATTTTTACTATAAAATTATAATTTTAAAAAAATTTTAAAATTACCATTTTACCCCTGCACTCAAATTCACTTCAGCCAACTATTGGCGTCCCTTTTCTTTTCATGCACACAAGAGCGCATCCCCTTCTCTTCTTAATTTTTGTCGCATAAAAATAAAATCTCACACCCATATTGGATAAGGATTTGATCCTAATTTGAATCAAATTCAAATAAGAAAATAAATCACGAAGAGATAGAATCCCAGATGAGTGGGGCGCCAATAGTCCTTTCACGCGCGCAAGAAGCAAAGGGGGCACATCTCTACATGCGGCCTCCCTCCTTTCTATATGAGATCAGGAGAGAGAAGCTAAGAGAACTTGGACTCTAAGGGTTAGGTTTAGTCTAGTATAAATTGAATCCAAATTGAGTTCAAATCGAATCCGAATCGAATCGAATTCGAAAGGTTATCAAAATTGATCCAATCAAGATTAAAATCCAAATATGATTTGGATAATTAAACTTAATTAGCATTAAATTAAATCAAGTCTAATTAAATTAAATCTGATTTAAATTAATTAAAACTTGATCTATAATTTTAATCAATCTTAATTAAATTATAATATTTATAATTAAGTTCCTGCACTAACAATTAGCAGCTGTCAAAACTGTAACACTTATAAATTAGCAGTTTTTAAAATTTAAACTATCAATCCAATTGATAATTTGAATATGATCTAAACCATTGATCAGTCATGCTCTTTTTGTGTATGACCCCTCAGATTCTATTCTGTCTGATACTGAGACATACCGTGATCTCCATCACAGTATCATCGAAACTCCTTTCGATGGAGTGGAATGATTTTAACTCACCCCAATAAAGATCATTGATCTGAAAATGATCCTAGTAAGTTCTCACGATCCATCAATGACGTCTAGCAGTATGTAGTGGTAACCTAGAAGAACAGAAGAATGAACCCCTAGGTGCAGTTATGGTGTGATACAATTCTTCTATCGTGAGTTCCGACTAGACGGAGATCATGAAGAACTCGTCAAATTTTATCGTCAGTCATATACTAGATTGGCTTAACTCAAGTTCATCTGTGAATCTTGTGGAAACTCTTTTTAGTATTTACACTTACTCTGATCAGAAACTTTTTGAACTCAATCTTACTAATCGCATAGGACTACTCCTTTTCTACCAAGATCGATAGATTTCATCTAGATGTATCCTACTCCAAATAGCGAACTTGAATCTATAATAGCCAATATACACAATAAAGATCCAAATGACTAGGGACCAAGGAAATGTGCAATCAAATTAAGTAGCCTCATTGTGAATAGCCAACACACCACTGATCAAAGGACCAGTCATACCACTACAGCATTAAAAAAACTATTGACGAGAAGTAGACTTCCAAATAGTTTTTTGTATTGGTCACGCTCAGTGCAAGTTGTTCTCTAACAACCACCTGTACTCTCATTCCAATATCTTTACACTACAGACTCGAGATCCATCTGTCCAAAAAGAAGGTGATCCATGCATCGATCTTAAATGGATTGATCATTGTCCTCTATAATGATCCTACGATCGGAAGTATTTAGAAATTAACCACTAATGATGTATGTCTCAAATTCTCAATACCTTGAGAATATACAAAATTATTTTTATTAATTTTTAAGATAAATCATGGACACATACAATATGATGGATAATAAAAACTATCCATCAAGTACAAAAATATATCTTAGAGAAATATATGCATCAGTCAAGTTTCGCTTCTAGGACACACATCTAATAAACTCCTACTTGTATTAAAGCCAATCTGCCATATATCTGAGCCCCATTTTTTGAAGATAGGCTTTGATCTTTAGCTGGCTAAGTGATTTGGACCTACTACATCTTATGTGGAGTCTACTCTCTGTACCTCTATGTATTTCTATTCGAGGTAATTGCGTATATCTCTACTCTATGTGTTTGGACTTCTGATGAAATCTTGGCTCCTTAGCGAGGGATATGGGCCATTATCTTTGCACTACAATGTCATTGCATCCAATGGTATGACATCCAGTTCTACAACTATCATAAGAACCAAAATGCATCTTGTACATCTACAGCATACTCAGCTTTCATTGATCGGTTGCTTGGAACCTTGTCAACATACCAAACCAACATAACTAAAAAATACATACTGATGTGACATTCAATCATCAGTATCAGTGTATCCTCCCTCTCTTAGCTCTAACCCTTCTCCAAAGATCAGAAATAAACTCTTAGTGCTTCTCAAGTACCTAGAGATGTTTTCACAGCAATCCAATGCTTTCAGCTTGGATTCGACTAATATCTGCTCGTGACTCTCACAGCAAGATATGTCAAGTCGAGTACATAACATGGCATATACTTATGCCCAAAAGGATAACGGATCTCTCTTGGAGATTTTAATGCAAAATCCTTTCAGCACCTCTTCTATATACTTGTCTGTAAAAATCAAATATCTTTTTAGATCTATCTCTATAGATTTTTATTTTCAAAATACAGGATGCTTACACTAGGTCTTTGATAAGAAAATTCTATATGCAACCATATTTTAATCGATGTCAGCATGGGACACTCCCACTGACTTTCATATAAACACATGATTCCTCCTTGTTTTTTATAAAATCAAACAATTTGATCACATTATTGAAACAACCATTCCAACTCCGAGATTTTTGCTTAAATCCATAATGGATCTTCACAGTGTGATCTCTATCACTGGAAGTAAAATCTATAGGCCACTGCATATAGATATCTTTCCAAGATATCCATTCAGTAGAGCTATTTACACATCTATTTCTTGAGATCGATGTCCAACATCACCTCGTTGTAGGTTTCAGGATAATCTCTATATTCCCAATCTCTCTTGAGAAACTCTTTCTCTTAATCCTCTGTAAGAATATCAAGTTTCTTTCAGAAGGATGAGAGATCCTATTAGATCTATGAGGTAGAGGAGGTACTGCATATATTAGCTCATTATGAAAAAGTTCTATAGGCTTTATAACTCGTTGTTCCTTAGAGACTCTCTCTTTGAGTTCATCCTTCTACTATTTTCAAGAAAATAATATGATTAGTCACAATCACATTGTGAACCACTGGAAAGAGTAAGTGGCATCCCAAACCTTTTACGATATCCCCTAAACAAGCTCTCAAGACCTATCCTCTAATTTATCCGCCATACCATATCTCATATGGCATAGTGGAACCAACTTTAGAGGAAATCTAATTTAAATTTCAAAAATTAAAGTTTGTCTCTAAAAAAATAAAGATTAAATCAGTGAAGTTTATAATGGATCAGATCATATCTCATATAGTGCCATTCCTCCTCACAGATATCTTGTTGAGCTGAGATGTACTAGGAGGATTCTATTATGAAACTATGCTATTTTTTTGAGATAACCATAAAATTTTTTATTTGGTATTGCATCTTTAATCTAATCAAAGTACTTTTAAAATTTTTTTAGTTTATTTTTTTACTTCACATCTTAATTCTTTGAACCTTTCAAAGGCTTCAAATTTATATTTCACATACATACCTATACCATGACTGATCATCGATAAAGATAATAAAGTAGAGATAACCTCCTTCATCTGGCTCATCAAATAGAATGCACACATCAAATATGTACTAGGATAAGTATCTCAGTGGCTCTATCCCTTTGTCCCATAAAGGATAGCTTGGTTATTAATTCTTAAAGAGATGATTCACAGACTAGATATGACTCAATAGTCAATGAGTCCAAAAATTCATATTTCTCCAATCAGTAAATCATTTCTTCTCTTATATGATCTAACCTAAGGAACTACCTATATACTTCAGATTATTTGATTTTGAGATTTCTCAAACCTAATGGCATTCATTGTTTGCTCAAATAAGTTTACAAATACATCATCATGCAAATGATAGAGAACCAAATCCAAACAGTAATCACCGAGGTTAGGTGCCTACGGCCATAGTGCAACTTTTGCCCCATTACCAACTCAAAAGAATCACTTCACCTTCCCTCAGCCCTCTTGCTTTCCTCAATACACTAGAGTCTAATACTCAATTAAAAGAAGAAAAAACTGTAAGATCAAATTTGAGCAACTCGATATATCTTTCAAAGGTGTGTCTATATTTCTTCAAACTTTCTAGGTATGTACCTCTGAACCTTTCAAAGTTCCTTTAGTTACCAACATATTAATCAATTCAGTTAAGGTGCTATAATATTTATTCATATAATAGTTTCATAAACTATCTATATGAATCAGAAATTACAGGATCAAATCTATTAGCAATTCTTTGTGCATGATCATGTCGAGCTTTTCAAGCTTTTCAATGTCCTTGATCATTGTCAAACAGTAATCATGGACAAACTATCCATCACGCATCTCATACACTGTGCGACTCTGATCATCTCATAACTGTTGCAGATGAATTAGCATGTCGTTGGCACTCTACATATCCTTATGCATCCATTGAAGTTCATCAATCATAGACTCTAATTTATAGCACCTAATCTAATTATCAATATCCAACCATTTGTCAAGTATAGTTCATTGACTATGGATTAGACAAACTGATGACATTAGATTAATCTAATCAAGGACATGACTTAATTTCTAAAGATCAAAAATTATTTTTAAGTTTCTGAGTTAGAATATGTAATTGGTTTCGGTTAAGTGGTTGATATCTAAGATTCGAACTAGAGAATTTGAAGCTAAGACAATTAACCATAAAGAATAAAGATTTAATTAGATGATTGTACTTGTAAAAATTTGCTCTAGAGACTTTAAAAATAAATAAAGGCTCTCGCTAATTTTTTGAATATCTCACATTCTTCGGGTGGAGAAATAGAAATCCTAATGTGACAAGTGGTTCTAGTGGATGCTACGGTTCTATCGATGTACGGCACCTCATCTAACAGCTATTAGTGATATATACACTAATGCATGGACAACTCTATCTAGATGCTTCTCCAAGCATGTTATAGTAACTTGGTCTATAAGTCCTGTAGCCTCACTTAACAGTTATTGACATATTTCTTAGTTGTAAGTCCGACCCACCATTCACCAGTGAGCGCAAAACCATTATTGGGTCTCTCACTTAACAGTTATGGGGCCCAACCCTATCTTTACCTCAAAGTATCTAATGCCAATAGAGTGGTTGTGCCTTCGATGCAATCAAATCACTGTAACCAGTCGAGAACGATCAATGCCGGAAAAGACTCCCACATCTTTACAATGATGAAAGATTTGTAGACTTAGTATTTAGTGAGGAGATTTAGGTTAGGTCTCTTCTAATAGTCACATACATCTGATGTAGATAACTAATCTCGTTTAGATCTGCACATCATCTTATGTCTAACCAACCTAGTCGGCATGGGTGAACTCGAGTCAATAAGTAACCTAATCAAAATATAATCTTCCAAAATGGTCAGATAAGTGAAGATGAGTGAGGGTCCCTCCATCGCTTTCCTTAGACATCAATGAATTGGTCAGATCAGACAACGAAATCAATTAAAGAACCACCATTTAATACTTGCCTTAGACACCAAATTGATTGATTAGAATTGATCAGGTTAATTTATAGATCCGATCTTGAACTATTGAGTCAAATTCGATCTTGATTTAATCAATTCACATCACATGTAAATCAATTTGACCAACTACAACTAAACTCAATTTTGAGCCCCTTTGACCTAATTCTAACCAATTTTTGATTAGGTTCGATCAACTACTTAAAATCGAAAAAGATTCTAGCCTGATCTAATCAATGATCCTAGTTGTAGTTTAACCTCTAGACCTAATTTGTTCAACCCTTACCAAAGCCCATATTTTATGCATTGAAATTTAGATCTTAAATTCATAATTTTAAATTTTAATTCTCAATTAAATATATTATGAATATAGATTTTAGTTTAGATGTCGAAATAATTTCTGATCTAAACTATTTATATTGTATCTCATATAATTTTATTGTCTGCAGAATCGAGTCGACTCACCCTGGTACTTGAGTCGACTTGTCACAATGAGATGACTCAACACTGAGATAAACAAAAATCTATAGATCCAGCCTGTACCATTCAGTCGGCTCATCAGCAAATGAGTTGATCCATCAGGGTCTTGAGTTGACTCCAACAAAAACAAGTTGACTCGCCAAGCACTCAAGTCAACCCGAACAAGAATCAAGTCAACTTTACAGGCATGCCAGTCACAGTTTTATGGTTTCATGCAAACAGAACCTAGAGTTTTGGATCTAAAATTTTAGAAAAATTAAATTTTAGATCATGTGTCAAAAACCATATATCACATATATTATTTACTGATCCAAAACACATATCTAAATACATGCATAAATAGATCTAAATCTAAAATATGTATCACATACAATTTTTTATTTGCTATTCATCTTCATATGAAACATCACAATCGGCACCCCAACACGTCATAAGAGAACCCATCGAACAGGCAAGAAAGAGACTTTAATCCCTTCTTCCTCTTATGACCGGACGGCTATGATGATTATCTCAATTCGATTACTAAGCTACTAATAGATTAATCTAACATATCATATATGTGATCAATTAAAATTTAGATCTAATTATCTTTCACATGTCAGACATATGAATAATAATTTAAATCTATGCATGCAAACATATGCATGCAAACATATATCGTATATATGAAATAATTTTAGCAACTATACTAGATCTAAATTAAATCCTAATTAATGTATTCAGATTTGAAACTAATTTCAGATCTGAATTACTCATAATTTATTTCAGATCTAAAATAATTTTAGATCTAAAATAATTCTGTAATCACATTACAACATGCAAAAATTTTAGATCTATCTTTAATTAATGTTCTACATCATTCTAGGACAACCTTTTAGCATAATAGGATTATACCCGGGCAATCTTATTTCAGAATGATGTCTAGCATCTAACTAATCTACAGATCTAATTTTTTCAAATTAGATTTTAGATCTGAGAGATTTTATATTCGTATCAGAAAATCTGGCTCTGATACCACTGGAAAAAAGTGGTGGTTTCATGCAGGTAGTTTACAATTTTTTATAAACAATTAATGTGCAGTGAAAGTAAATTAAATTAAAACTTTTTAAATTTAAAAATATACCAGATCTCATCTATACACTACATGCTGGAACTTGATGTGAACATGTCAACATGATCTAAAATTTAAAATCAAAAACAAAAGTCATCAGCAGAAAAATTGAAGATTTGTTCTCCATATCTTCAGATCCTGCAGATGTCCAAGGTTTAAGTCATAGCCATGCAAGTACCCAACCTCTGTTGATATCCATATTGTTGGGTATAAAATACCCACAGCCGAAGTCCTCAGCGGAATCGACTACATGACAACTCCGTCCGGACTCCTACGGGAGCCGGGCTCCGTCACCGACAATTTCAACAGCGAACAGACTCCGCCCAGACTCCTACGGGAGCCGGGCTCCATCCTCAGCAGAAACAGCTACAAGCAGACTTCGTCCGGACTCCTACGGGAGCCAGACTCCGTCGACAACTCCAACCGCAAGCCGGACTTCGTCCGGACTCCTACGGGAGCCGGACTCCGCCAACAACTACAACCGCAAGCGACCTCCGTCCGGACTCTTACGAGAGTCGGGCTCCGTCCTCAACCTCAGCTGTCGGTAAGCCTTGTCCGGGCTCCTACGAGAGCCGGACTTTGCATCTGATTTTGATTGCAGGGGATTCCACCCGGACTCCCACGGGAGCCGGGCTCCACCCACGATCCCAACCGCAAGGAGGACTCTGCTCGGACCCCTACGGGGGCCAGACTCCGACCGCTGTCAAACTTCAGCCAGCAGATCTGCACTCCCAGGCCATAATCACGGTCACGATCCTACTCCACTTCCTGCGGTGGATTCCGTGCAGCTCCATCACTCCCTGACAGGCCGCAGTAACCGTCGCAGCTCTGCTCCACTTCCTGTGACGGATTTCGCACAGCTCCACTACCCCCTGGCAGGCCACAATAACGGCCACGATCCTGCTCCACCTCCTGCGACGGATACCGGGCGATTCTCCCATCCGCTGGCAAGTCACGACAACGGACGCTGCTCCACTCCTCGCAACTGATTCCACGTGGTGAGCTACGGTGATAGCCACGATTCCGCTCCACTACCCTTCGCAATAAATTCCCCCTGACTATGGGTGGCTCACTACCAGACGGTTACAAACGTCGCCATCAATCCGTTACCTCCTCTGCCTATAAAAAGGGGGACCCAGATACGTTATTCTCTAAGCTCATTTCTTATCTCAAAAACTCTGCTAAATTCTCCGTTCGAGCGCTCCATTCTTGTTGAGGCAGAGAACTGACTTGAGCATCGGAGGGTCTTGCCGGAGCAACCCCACCTCCGGTTTAGACTTTCCTTGCAGGTCCCGGCGGCGACCGCGACTTCCCCGACTCCAGCTTCTCCGGCGCAAGCGGATTTTTGCACCAACACATATGAAGATATCTAATCGGAGCACCAAGACCACCGATGTGCTAGCACCTTATAGACCTCGCTTCTCAGCTTAGATCTGAATCCTCTTCTAGAATTCGAAGAAGATGAAGGCTGCGCAAACCCTTTCATGCTGATCTGATAGGATCTGAATATGATATCAAGAAGAGAAAGAAAACACCTTTTCTTCTCTTTCTTTGTGTCACTATTCTCTCTCTAGATCTAATGTCATCAGATCATGGAGCATATTGAAGAAGAAAAGAGGAAGGGAGGCGGTAGGAAGGTGTCCATTGGCAAGAAAGAAAACTCTTTTAATTCACACATGCCTCACACCTTTCTTAATATTTTTATCGCACAAAAATAGGTCCAAAGCCCTTCCTTTTCAGATATTATCCCTTTCTTAGTTTGAATCAAATTTAAATAGAAAGAGAGATCAAGATAAGGAGGGATGACTAAGGGATGAGGGGCACCAACTACTGGCGTCCCTTTTCTTTTCATGCACACAAGAGCACGTCCCCTTCTCTTCTTAATTTTTGTCACACAAAAATAAAATCCCATGCCCATATTTGATAAGGATCTAATCTTAATTTAAATCAAATTCAAAAAAAAAATAAATCATGAAGAGATAGAATCCCAGATGAGTGGGGCACCAACTATTGGTGCCCCTTCCTTTCCTGCATGCAAGAAGCAAAGGGGGTGCATCTCCATGCATGCCCTCCCTCCTTTCTGCATGAGATCAGGAGAGAAAAGCTTAGAGAACCTAGACTCTAAGGGTTTGGTTCAATTTGATTCAAACTGGATCCAAATCGAGTTCAAATCAAGTTCGAATTGAATCAAATTTGAAAGGTTGTCAAAACTGATCCAATCAAGATTGAAATTCAAATCTGATTTGGATAATTGAATCCAATTAGCATTAAATTAAATCAAACTTAATTAAATTAAATTTAATTTAAATTAATTAAAATTTAATCTATAATTTTAATCAATCTCAATTAAATTATAATATTTAGAATTAAATCTCTACGCTAATAATTAGCAGCTGTCAAAACTGTAATACTTACAAATTAGTAGTTTTTAAAATTTAAAATATCAATCTAATTAATAATTCAAATATGAGCTAAATTATTGATCAGATTATGCTCCTTTTGTGAGTGACCCCTCAAGTTCTATTCTATTTGGTAGTGAGACATACCGTGATCTCCATCATAATATCATCGAAACTTCTTTCGATGGACTGAAATAATTCCAACTCACCCCAATAAGGATCATTGATCTGAAAATAATCCTAGTGAGTTCTCATGATTTACTAATAATATTTAGCAGCATACAGTGGCAACCTAGCAGAATAGAAGAATAAACCTCTAGGTACAGTTATCGTATGATACAATCCCTTTATCATGAGTTTTGACTAGATAGAGATCATGGAGAACTCCTCAAATTCCATCGTCGGTCATATGCCAGATTGGCTCGACTCGAGTTTATCTGTGAATTTTATATAAACTCTTTTTCAGTATTCATACTTGCTCTGATTAGAGACTTTCTGAACTCAGTCTTACGAATCGTATAGGGCTACTCCTTTTCTACCAGGATCAATAGATTTTATCTAGGTATATCCTACTTTAAATAATGAACCTGAACCTATAATAACCAACATACATAATAAGGATAGCTAGGGACCAAAAAAATGTACAGTCAAACTAAGTAGTCTTGCTATGAATAGTCAACACACCGTAGGTCAAAAGATCAGTCACATCACTGCAGCATCGAAAAAATCACTGACAGGTAAGTAGATATCTAAATAGTTTCTCATGTTAGTCATGCTTAGTGCAAGTTATTCTCTAACAACTACCTACACCCTCACCCCAGTATCTCCACTCTGCAAACTTGAGATCCATCTGCCCAGAATGGAGGTGATCCATGCACTGATCTTAAATAGATTGATCACTATCCTCCGTGATGATCCTACGATCAGAAGTATTTAAAAATTAACTACTAATGATGTATATCTCAAATTCTCAATACTTTGAGAATATACAAAATAATCTTTATTAATTTTTAAGGTAAATCATAGATACATACTACATAATTGGTAAAAAAAATTACTCATCAAGTATAAAAATATGTCTCAGAGAAATATATGCATCAGCTAAGATTGACTTCTAGAGCACATATCTAATAAATTTATCCTCAAAATTAAACATATACCTCATGTACAGTGCTAGCTAGATATAGTCAGTATTTAATTTTATATGACCCATAACTTAATTCTTAATTAAGTTAATCTACATATTTAATCAAGTCTCATACTTTCAAATTGAACACATAAATATTTGATCATTTTTTTTTTTATATTATTTGATTTTTGTGTGTGACTCCATAGGTTCGAATACTAAGCCAGTAGTATAGAAACTTCTTTCTATACTAATCAAAGTGATCATCTAGCAATGATATCCGATATTCGGATAGATCGAATATTTGCAAAGCAATATTCAAGATATTGAGAATTATGTCTCAAAACCAATTATCAGTCTATTGACGGTTGTGCTAATTGATGTAAATATATATGAATTAATCATTAATACAATATTATTTGATAGTTTTCATCATAAGTTATACATCTTCATTTATGAACTTTGGTGTTGTGATGAAAATTCTTAAGACTATTTTAAATCGATAAAGAAGAATTTATCATTTAGTCCTTAAATGAGTTCATGACCAAACGATGTGCTATTACTAGAATGATAGCTATATCAAGTGTAGGTCATTGTGTGTCATATGAGTTGGTTGTCCTCTTAATCAAAGAGTATGAAGATACTGGTATGGTATGTAGGTGAGAAGTAGCAGTACATCTCATTGAATGTGATCAACTCTAGAATACTCTACTATCAAGAGTTACTCCGAAGGGATATGGATATAAGTATCTCTCCAACCTGAGATCACCATGGTGACTTACAAGCAACTCACTATACTTGATGATGGACTATTTAAATTTTTAATTCAGAGTCGAAAGATTTTTGGGCATAGCCAAATACTTGTGAAGTCGGTGTGTGAGTCAAGATGAGATTGACCACTCCAAGAGATTGGAGAGAATACTTTGTGTTTCAAATTAGTATGATCTTGATCCGGGCAATATTTATGAAGAGTCACAGAATTTATTAGGTTAAGACACATAATGGATGTACTGTTAAAAGTTGATAGTTTAAACTCTAAGTCATCTTGAGCATCAAAGATCAAAGAAATGAATTATACGACAACCATATGTCAGTAGGTTCTGAGTGTTGCTTTGTATATATTCGGTCTATCCGGATATTGGGTACTATTGCTAGATGATCACTTACATTGGTACAAAAATTTATTCATGTGCTACTAGCTTAGATTCGAATCTATAGGATCACACACAATAAAAGTACCTCCCTGATCATATGGCTAATCCATGATTGAGAATCATTCAAGGATAAAGTTGTCAATATAATTGATGATTAATCTTGTACAATAGTTGCAATAAATTAATTCACTAAGAGTTAGTGATATTCAGGAGGATTAGTCAATAATTAGATTATTGATTAACTCAATTTGATTGAGCATTAAAGTCTAGACTAAGTCTAATAGAATTTCAATTAGGTTAAACCCAGTTATGAGATGACCTAATCTCTAAAAAAAAATTAATCCTGATTTGATCAGGACTATGGCTCAGTTAATTCTATGAATTGATCAGGATTAAGTGAGGCTATAGAGACCTAATTAGATTAGGTTCGACTCTCCAATTGGGTCTAATCAAATCTTGTTTGGGTTAGGACCAAAAATTGGATTGAATTCAAATAGGTTTGAATTTTGAATTTCTCTCTTGCACCTTATCTATTCCCCATGCCATTTCCATCACCGATGAGAATGTTTCTCATGTGAAACTCCACAACTAAACTTCTTTCTTGTCACCTACCTGATGTGGATTTGATTGGTTAAAGTTTAAATTCAAATGGGATTTGAATTGAAACCCTAACCAAACCTATCTCCACTTATCCACTTCATCGTCCACTCTCTTTTTTGTCTTGTTTTGTGCAACAAAATGAGAAGAATGACTGGCCAAAAATCTATTAGAAAATTTGTTTCTCACTATGGAAGAGGTTGAGGAGTGGTTTGGTTTTGGTTGAGTTCAAATTCAACTTGAATTTTGAATTCAAGTTTGAATTTGACAACCTAATCTCTTATCCCTACCTTATCCTATCTTTTGGCTAGCCACACTTTATTTTCTTAAAGCTTTTGTGCGATAGATGCTAGAGTTTTTTTACTGAAAAAGAGTTGAAAAATCAGGGTGGGCGAACAAGAGTAGTGGGGCATGAGGTTTGGGGTGGGCTTCCAAGTCCTTGGCGTGAGCATTGGAGGAGATCCAACTCCTCTTTAGGTGGGAGACTTAGAATTGTTTTAAGATTTTTTGATGAGAAAAAATACAAGAGAGAAGAAAGTTCTCCACTGATTTTTCCTCTACCATTCAACACCTCCTTTGATCTGTCTTCGATATCGAAAGGGTCCGAGATGATCAAAGAAGAGGATCACATCAGATTCGCTATCTGAAGCCATCTATGCGAGCTAGCACTCTCATGGAAGGCTGATCGGTTTGTGGACTTCGTGTGGATGATCCGTAGAGGTTGGACACTTTGTGTAGATATGAACGACCAGCAGAGCCTCAGATCCACAAGTTTCAATTATGTTGTTCATCTACCCATGCTCAGGTATAGGGTTCGAAAACCTAGTAGCTGTAGATATGATCTACTTCTTGTGTAGATTTTTTCATATACTTGCTGACTTTAAATTCAGATTTTTTCATGCATACTATATCATGTCATAGATCTTTCTATAGGTATTTTAAGATTTGAACTTATGCATGTATTTATAGATTAAAATATTTAATCTAGCTTTATTTCGCTGCAAAAAATTTGAAACGTATGTATGAAACCTTGTGCATTCTCAACAGTGGTATCAGAGCACTAGGTTCTTTATGACATGTATATTTATGCCTATAGTTTAAAATCTGATTTTAAATTGAAGCATGTGATGTTTATTTGTGATATTTATTATGTAATTTTGATATGATCAAAATATAATAATCAGATCTGAAATAATTTAGATTAGATCTAAATTAATTAGATTAGATGATCTAAATAGTATAGTAGTCAGATTAGGTAGATTGTTATGGCCATTCTATCATTGGAGAAAGTAGAGTTTCATGATCCTCTCCACCAATTCGATGTTGTTGTCCTATGGTGTGTAGGGGTACCCTTTTTACCCATAAAGATGAACAGCAAAAGGAAGAGACATCTAATCTAATGATTAAAATTATTTTTATCATTGATGTGCAAAATAATTTAAAAAAAATTTAACAATCTATTGCTATACTACCGAACTGAGCCGACTCAGTCTTGATTGAGTCAACTCAATAGGAGATTAGACATGAAGTGGAGAGACGAATCAAAAAACTCATAAAGATTCTTCGATCTGATTGAGGAGTGGAATACCTTAATGAAAAATTCTAGACCTATTTTAAAGACAACAGTATAATATCATAATGGATATCTCTAAGAATGCCTTAGCTCAATGGGATATCCAAAAGAAGGAATCGGATCCTATTGGATATGGTCCGATCCATAATGTGCTTCACAGATTTTTCAATTTTTTTTGGAGACATACATTACTTTCTGCTATTCACCTTCTAAATCGGATTTTCTCTAAATCTGTTCCTATCATACCATATGAATTATGATATGGTAAGAAGCCAACTTTTGGTTACCTTAAGATTTGATGATGTCCAGCCCATGTCAAGCAACAGTAGACGGACAAATTAGAGGCTAGGTCACTTAGGGCTCGTTTTAGGATATCTTAAGGAATCTATGGGATATTATTTTTATCTTTCAGAGGATTACAATATGATTATGAGCCATCATATCATCTTTTTGAAAAAAGAGTTTATCCAAGATGGAGATAGTGAGAGGAAGATTGTGCTCGAAGAAAAGATTTTTGAAGAGCATCGAGTCCAAGAGCATGAACCCATTAGTAAGGCAATTGATGTGGTACCTTCTCTACCTTATAAATTAAGTAGAATTTTCCATCCTTCAAAAAGATACTTAGGTATTGTTACGAAGGATCTAGAGAAAGTATTCCTTATAGGAGATAGGAATTTTAGGAACGATCTCAAGACCTATGATGAAGCGATGCTAGATGTAGACTCTGAAAAATGAAAGAAAATGATGAAGTCAGAAATTGACTCTATATATTTTAACTAGATTTGGACCTTAGTAGATCCATCTGAAGGTATTATACTTATTAGGTGTAAATAGATCTATAAAAAAAAAATTAGGTTTGATGGTAAGGTGGAGACCTATAAGACAAGGCTGGTAGCAAAATATTATAGTCAACACGAAGGTATTGACTATCAAAAAAATTTTTTATCAGTGGCCATGCTGAAATTTATCCGGACTCTACTTGTGGTTGCAACTTATTATGATTATAAAATCTGATAGATGGGTACAAAAATAACCTTTCTAAATGGATATCTTGAAGAAGATATCTATATAGAGTAGCCTATGAGTTTCATATCCAATGATAGTGATCATAAAGTCTGCAAGCTATAAAAGTTTATTTATGGACTCAAATAAGCATCTAGAGTTAGAACACTTATTTTAATGATGTGATCAAATCATTTGATTTCATTAGAAATGAAGAAGAGCCCTGTGTGTACAAAAAGATCAGTGGGAGCATTGTCACATTCCTCATATTATACGTGGACGACATCTTTCTAATTGAAAATGATATTCCTATACTGACTTCGATCAAAATATGATTGTCAAAGAAATTCTTCATGAAAGACCTAGAAGAAGCTTCCTACATTTTTGGTATAAAGGTCCATATGAATAGATTTAAGATAATGATAGGACTTTCTCAGAAAATATATATAGAGGATGTACTGAAGAGGTTCAGCATAAAAAACTCCAAAAAGAATTTTTTACCCCTTAGGCATAGCGTTTATCTCTCCAAGAAAATGTATCTCGACATACTTGAGAAGATCCCTTATACTTCGGCTACAGGGAGCCTCATATATGCCATGCTGTATACTCGACTTGATATAGTATTTGTCATGAGTGTCATGAATAGATATAATCAAATTCAGGTAAGGAGCACTGGATTACAGTTAAGAATATCCTTAAGTACTTGAAAAGGACTAAGAATTTATTCTTGATCTTTGATGGAGGATCGAAGCTGAAAGTGAAAAGATATATTGATTTAGACTTCATATCTGATGTCGATGATAGAAAGTCTACATTGAAATATATTTTTCTATGTAATGGTGGATCGGTTAGTTGGAAGAGTTTCAAACAGTTCGTCATTGTAGATTCAACCATGGAAGCCGAATACATTGCCACCTCTGAAGCTGTTAAGGAAGCGTATTGGTTCAAGAAGTTCGTTATAGAGCTGAATGTGATGCCATCGAATGCCACTGAACTTCATTGCGATAACAATGGCCCCATAGCTCTCGCTAAGGAGCCCAGGTCTCATCAAAATTTCAAGCATATAGAGCGATGATTTTATATCATACGCAACTATCCTGAGAAGAAGTTTGTCAAGGTACAGAATATAAACTCCATATAGATCCTGGTGGATCCACTGACAAAGCCTCTTAGCCAGCAGCAGATCGAAGCTCACCTTGAGAAGATGGGCCTTACATATATGGATAATTGACTTTAGATCAAGTGAGAGTTTGTTAGATGTGTACCTTAGAAGCCAATTATTAGTTGATATATTTTATAATTCTAGGATCTATTTTTATATTTGTAAAACTTTTATTATTAATAAAAGATAATTTTTTTTTCAATCATGTTTATGTATCCATGATTTATTTTAAAAATTAACAAAGATAATTTTGTATATTCTCAAGGTATTGAGAATTTGAGACATACATTATTAGTGGTTAGTTTCTAAATGCTTCCAATTGAAAGATAGTCACGAAAGATAGTGATAAATCCATTTAAGATCGATGCATAGACCATCTCTCTTTCGAACAGATGAGTCTCAAGTCTGTGGTGTAGGAACAATAGGGTAAGAGTATAGGTGGTTGTTAGAGAATAACTGGCACTGAGCATGACCAACACAAAAAATTATTTGAATGTCTACTCATTCATTAGTGATTTTTTCGATGCTGCAGTGGTGTGAGTGGTCCTTTGACCTATGGTGCATTGGCTATTTACAGTAAGACTATTGAGTTTGACTGCATATTTTTTTAGTCCCTAGCCATTCGGATCTTTGCTGTGTATATTGGCTTTAGTAGGTTTAGGTTCACTATTAGGAGAAGAATACATCTAGATGAAATCTATTGACTTTGATAGAAAAGAAGAAGTCTTATACGATTTACAAGACTGAGTTCAGAAAGTCTTCGATCGAAGTAAGTGTGAATACTGAAAAAAATTTCACAAGATTCACACATGAACTCGAGTTGAGCTAATCTGACATTTGACTGGCAATGGAGTTTGACGAGTTCTCCATGACCTTTATCGAGTTGGGACTCACGATAGAAAGACTGAATCATACGATAACTACACTTGGGGGTTTAGTTTTTTTTCTATTCTACTGGGTTGCCACTACATGCTGCTAGGCATCACTAATGGATTGTGAGAACTCATTAAAATTATTTTTAGATCAACAATCCTTGTTGGATTAAGCAAGAATTATTTTGATCCATCGAAAAGAGTTTCGATGATACTGTGATAGAGATCACGGTATATCTCATTATCAGATGAAATAAAATCTGAGGGGTCACACACAAAAGGAGCTTGATCCGATCAATGATTTGAATCAAAGTTAAATTATCAATTGGATTGATGATTTGAATTAATTTGTAAGTGTTACAGATTTAGTAATTGCTAATTATTAGCAGAGGAACTTAATTATAATTATTATAATTTAATTAGGATTGATTAAATTATAGATAAAATTTTAATTAATTTAAATCAGATTTAATTTAATTGAGTTTGATTTAATTTAATACTAATTGGGTCTAATTATCCAAGTTAGACTTGGATTTTAATTCTGATTGGATCAGGTTTGACAGTCTTTTGAATTTGATTCAAATCGGACTTGAATTGGATTTGATTTGAACATAGATTGAATCCAATTGAACATAACTTCTTAAGCCCAGATTCCCTGGCCTTCTCTCTCCACTTGGCCAACCAGAAGAGGAATGGGACGATGGCTTTTCTCCCATAATTCTTTCTTGGCATGTGTGAATTGTTTGGGATGAAGTGCCCACCTTCTAGATTGGTTAGGACACTATATGATAAGTCTTTATCCTAACTAAATTTAGTTTGAATTTAAAGTTAGTTATAAATTAATCCTTATCATGTTTTGATGTGGGAAAGGAGGGGATTTTGTGTGACAAAATATAAAGGGGGTTGAGGGCTTGTGACAATTTTCTTCATGATAGGTGCCCCAAGCCTTTATTCCATGCACTCCTTCCTTCTTGTTCCCTCCCTTCCATGCCTCATATCCTCCTCTAAGATCTGATCTGAGAGAACAAGAGAGATTTTAGAGAGAGAAAAGGGATTACGAAGGGTTCTTGATCTCTTGGTGTTTTGATCAATCCCCATAAACCTGCTAGCAGGCCTGATTCAAGCAATTCAAAAAAATGGCCCAGATCCAAGCCGAAGAATGAAGCCTGTAAGGGAGCTAGCATCCCAGAGGCTTTGGAGTTCTGATCGAATCATCTTCATGTGGATACTACCAGAGGTCGGACACATGCACGGCTACGATAGAAATCCTAAAGATCTGATTCAAGGCAGAAGAAGGAAAAAGCAATCGGATATCCTTTCATCCTTCTTGTTTTAATTTTAGATCTATATTCTAATTTATTTATGTATGTTAGACGATCCTAGGTGATTATGATTTAGCATCAGCATATTTAGATTAGATATAAAAATTATTTTTACATCTACTTCTGCTATGATTATAGTTACTGAAAAATAATTGCATGCAAATCACCTGTAAGCCAACATTGATCTGATTTGATTAGAATCTAATCTAACCAATTTAGATCCAATCAAGCTAACCCAATTTTAATAATTAAAATCTTTTTTAATTGATGATCGAATTAAACTCTTTAATTCGATCAAATTTATAAGATAAGATTAACGTTTAGTAACATATCATGTCTATCTGAAAGATATAAAATTTTAATAGAAATACCAAAAATATCCTTCAGTGGTAAGTTACTATGCAATTGAATCCTACGATCATACTGCATCCTGAATATGACTATGGATATGAAATCTTGTCAAATTCAAATTTTATATTCATATCTCTCTCAATCTTATAATGATCATTCAATTAATAAAATATTAGAAATCTTTTTAATTTTTATAATGCTTTGATCAAAGTCTCTTTGAATCATCATATGATTAGAGCAAGTAGGATATGATTTTCTCTTATCAAAAGTGATTGATTCTATGTTGACTTACTCATAATCTCCATACATAATTCACCATATTCAGAATACTCCATACATAACTCAATCATGAATGAGTATGAACTAAAATATGAATTCATGTATACAAGGTTTATGGTAGTCTCAGGTCAGAGGATTACTTGTATAACTCTCACTAAAAGAAATATCTTTTGACAAATAAGTAAGACTCCATAAGGTATTCTCAAGTCAGATCAATTCAATAAACTCATTCTCTGATAAGCACTCACATTCTTATATTAGTATTTTACACAATTGACTGTGAGATTAATCACCCTCTCCATCAAGCATACATAGTATATACCAATCTTATCGAAAATATTGAGCTCTGACTCAATGATCCAACGATTAAAAATATTTTAGATTAAAATTTTAAGATTTTAGGTCTCACAGACATAATCTCATCATAGCCCTAAAATTATTATCCTAATCCCTGGAGTTCATCATAATCTTAACAAATATAAGATACAGTATATGATGAAATATAAGTACCTTTTATTTATTTATAAAATATTATTATACGAGTCAGAAAGATTAAAAGAATAACCCATCAAAATATAAATTTTGATTGACTTATAGGATATTATTCTTTCAATCGATGGACAAGAAGTTACAGATTGACCTTATTCTGCAATCTCTTATTAATTCATATGCATAGTTATCGTAAACTACCATTTGAATAAGATCCAGTGCATTAAGGCTGAATTATTGAATATACTGGTAACGATTGAGGAAATCTTGAAGAGTTTAAGAGACTCTGTTCTAGCTATAGAGCAAACTTCTTTTAAGAGAAAATCTACTACAAAGAAAAAAAATCCATGAAGAAGTAGAAGGTAGAGAAGAAGCCCAAGAAGAAAGTGTGGAAGAAAAAGGCCATTAAGAAAGAAAAATATTTTTATTATGACAACGATGGCCACTGGAAGCGAAACTGTCTTACTTACCTGGCGAGCCTGAAGAATAAAAGGAAAGGCATACCTTCTGAAGGTATGCTCATTATAGAAATTAATTTAGCAGTTTCTTCTACATTCAGTTGGATGATAGACTCTAATTCTAGTACTCTCCTATGCACTTTTATGTAAGATCTTGAGGATAGTAGAAGGCTGAGGGAAGGCGAAATGATCCTATGAATCAAAAATGGAGCAAAGATTGGTGCTATGGCTGTGAGGCCGCACCCTTTGTGACTACCATCGAGGATTAGTTTAGTGCTTAAAGACTATTATTTTATACTTGCCGTAAGCTGGAATCTAATTTCTATCTCTTGTTTGACATAAGAGGACTATATTTTTAGTTTTTATAAGGACCACTGTAATATTTATTTTGAAAATAAAAAGATTAGATGTGGTTTTCTTATTAACAATTTCTTTCAGTTGCATGTTGATGTATTTGTAAATTATATCGAGTAAGATGTGAATGCCATAGGATCTAAATGATCTAGAGTTGAAATTAATCAAAAGTATTTATGGCACCTAAGGCTAGGTCATATAGAAGAAGATAGGATTAATAGATTGGAGAAAATTGAACTTTTAGATATGTTAACTTCTAAGTCATATCAGATCTGTGAATCATGCCTTCAAGAAAAAATGACTAAGCTTCCTTTTGTAGGACACAGGGAAAAGACCATGGAGATACTTGTTCTGGTGCATGCTGATGTGTGTGGCTCATTTGATGTACCCGTCAGAGATGTTCTCTCTATTTTATTATATTTACTAATGATTACTAACAGTATGGGTATGTGCACCTCATGAGACATCAGTCTGAAGCTTTTGAAAAGTTCAAAAAATTCAGAAATAAAGTAGAGAAGTAAACTAGAAAGTCTCTTAAGATTCTTCGATTAGATCGAGGAGATGGATCTTTAGTAAAAAAATTTTAAGTTATCTCAAAGAATATGGCATAGTCTCATAGTGGACTCTGCTTGAAACATCTCAACTCAATGAGATTTTAAAATAGAAAAATCAAACCCTATTGGATATGGTTCGATCCATGATGAGCTTCACTGATATTCTTTATTTTTTTTGGAGATATAGTTTATTAACTGTAATTTATTTATTAAATAGGGTTTCATCTAAAATTATTCCAACTACACCATATGAGATATGATATAGTAAGAAGTCATGTCAAGTCACCTCAAGATTTGAGGTTATCCGGCCCATGTCAAATGACAACAAGCGGACAAGTTAGAAACTAGATTCCTTAAGGCTCGTTTTATAGGTATCCTAAGGAGCTTTTAAGATATTATTTCTATCCACTAGAAGATCATAATGTGATTGAGAGTCAAAATACCATCTTTCTTGAAAAATAGTTTATTCAAGATGAAGGTATAGGAAGGCAGATTGGATTCAAAGAGAAAATCTCTAAAGAGCCACGAGCTTCGGAACCTATGGAATCGATTCAATTAGAGCCAATTCATGCATCTCCTCCTCCACCTTGTAAGTCCAGTAGAGTTTCCTATCCTCCAAAAAGATACTTAGGTGCCATCATAGAGGATGTTGAGGAAATATTCCTCATTGAAAATGAGATACATAGTGAGGACCCTAAAACCTATAGTGAGGCGATATTAGATATCAACTCTGAAAAATAGTTAGAGGCAATAACGTCAGAAATTGACTTGATATACTCTAACCAAGTCTGGACCTTAGTGGATCCACTAGTAGGTATGTACAATATTGGGTGTAAATAGATCTACAAGAGAAAGATTGGTTCCGATAGAAAGGTAGAGATTTTTAAAGTAAGATTAGTAGCCAAAGGATATAGTCAATGTGAAGGCATTGATTATCAGGAGATCTTCTCACCAGTTGCTATACTAAAGTCCATCCGAATACTGCTTACCATTGCAGTATATTTCAACTACAAGATATGGCAAATAGATATAAAATAGCCTTCCTAAATGGATATCTTGAGGAAGATATCTATATGCAGCAATCATTGGATTTTATATCTAGTGATGGAGATCACAAAGTTTGCAAATTGCGAAGGCTCATTTATGGACTCAAGTAGGCATCTCCAAGTTGGAATGTATATTTTAATGATGTAATAAAATTATTTGATTTCATCAAAAATAAAGAAGAACTGTGCATCTTTAAAAAGATCAGTATGAGTGTTATCACTTTACTCGTATTGTATGTGGATGACATTCTCCTGATTAGGAATGACATTCTTATGTTGATGTCGATCAAGTTATAGTTATTCAAAAAAATTTTCATAAAAAATCTTAAAAAAATATCTTTTATTTTAGAAATTAAGATCTATAGAGATAGATCTAAAAGGATGCTAGGTCTGTCACAGAAAATATATATTGAGGAGGTGCTGAAGAGGTTCAGCATGGAAAACTCCAAGATTGCACTTGTATCCTTCTGACATGGAACCCATCTCTCCAAGAAGATGTGCCCCAACATATTGGAAGAGATAGAATGCATGAGCAAGATCCCTTACGCTTCGACCATAGGGAGCCTCATATATGCCATGCTTTGTACACGACCTGATATTACCCATGCTGTGAGTATCACGAGCAGATATCAGTCAAATTCAAAGGAAGAACAATGAACATCTGTCAAATATATCCTTAAGTACTTGAGAAGGACTAAGGATATATTTTTGATATTTAGAAATGGAGAATTAAGGGTGCATAGATATACTGATTCAGCCTTTATGTTTGATATTGATGATCGACAGTCGGCTTCAGGTAGTATTTTCTTATGTAATGGTGGTGCTATGAGCTGGAAGAGTTTCAAATAGCCTATTATAGCATACTCTACCATGGAAGCAGAGTAAATCACCACATTGGAAGCTGTTAACAAGATATTCTAGCTCAAGAAGTTCGTTGCGGAGCTGGGTGTGATACCATCGGATGTCATTCTACTATTTTGTGATAACAATGGTGCCATAGCCCTTGCTAAGGAGTACAAGTCTCATTAAAAGTCTAAGCACATCAAGTGATGATTCTACCTTATCCGTGATTATCTCAAGAAGAAATATGTCAAGGTGCAGAGAGTCGACTCTGCGGACAATGTGGCTGATCCATTAATGAAGTAATTGAGCCAGCAAAAGACTGAAGCCCATTTTGAGAAGATGGGACATAGATTTGTAGCCAATTAACTTTAGTGTAAGTGGAAGATTGTTAGATGTATGTCCTAGAAATCAGATTGACTGACACTTGTAAACTTTCTTAGGGCATGTTTTGTGATATTGACTTATAAATAAAATTAGATTTATTTCTTCATTCATATCTTTGTTTATTGTGTCTATAAATCATCCATTGAGTTAATAGGAATAATGATACATATTTTTAAGAATTGAGAATTTAAGATATATATCACTAATAATTAACTCATAAATTATTTCTGATCATAGGATCATCACGGAGACGATGCTTGATCTGAAGAGATTGGTGTATGATCGCTTTCTTAGGATATATAGATCTTGAATCTATGGTGTCAAGACATCAAAATAAAAATATAAATTTTTATTAGGAACAAAGGTACTTAGCGTGACCGAACACGAGTGGTCATTAGGATGTCTACCTTCTCATCAGTGACATGCTTGATACTGTGGTAGTGTGAGCAGTTCTTCAACCTGCGGTGCTTTGACTGTTCATAGTGAGGTTGCTGTAATTTGACTACACCATAATTCGATCTTCTAACTATATGGAGCCTTAAGGTATATGTTGGCTGCAGTAAGTTTATTATAGGAATAGAGTGTGTACCAAGATGGAACCTATCGACCTTGATAGATGAGTAGTTCTACGTAGGTCATGATACTGAGTCCTAAAGTCTAGGGCCATGACAGTGTGAATGATGAAAATATATTTTCACAAGATTTTACAACAAACTCGAGTCGATTGATTCTAGCATATGACAAAGATAATGTTAGACGAGTTATCCTTAACTTTTGTCTTGTCGGGACTCATGATAGAAGAATCAAATCACACGACAATTGCACCTAGAGGTTCATTATTCAGTTCTGATAAGTTATCACTATATACTGCTACGTGTCACTGATAGATTGTGAGACTAATTAGAATTATCTCTATGATCTATAATTCTAATTGACTGAATTGAAAAGAGTTCCAATCCATCGAAAAGAGTTTCGATGATATTGATGATGAAGCTCATAATATATCCAACTACTAAATAGAATTGGACCTATAGGTCACACATCAAAGAGATTTGATCTAAGATTGATCAATTGAGCTCATGGAGTTTTGATTGGATTAGAATTCAAGAAATTCTATTGGTTAGCTCAAGCGAATCGGGCTCAAACCAACGAGCCAAATTAGGTCCTTAGGTTAATCAATTCTACATATGAGACTCAATCGATTTGATCAACAATAATTGTATGATCATTAACTTAATTGATCTAACTCAATTCAATACTTGACTCAGTTTGATCAATTACTTAATCGAATTAGACCCATATGACTCAAATCAAAAATCTTAGATGTAATCCTATTACATGACCTAATTTTTGATTTTTTCATGATCAAAACTTTCATGCACAAACATAAATTTTAAATTCTAAAATCATATTTTAGATCTAAATTTTTTGTATAAAAATAAGTTTTAAAATATAAAAATAATTTTCAGATTTTAACATACAAACATATATCATATATATGTATGTATAATTAGATCTAAACAAAACTTCAGTCTAAACATGATATCATATATCTCATATACTAGTCATAAATAAGATTAAAAATAAATTTATAATTTAAATATACAATCATATATCACATATATGAATCAAAATTCAGATTATAAAAAAATTCAGATTTCATGTATGCATCTATATTTCATATGAACATTAATTAGAACTCTTTCTAGATCAAAATTTAGATCCGTGCATGCAACAATACATCAACTATATATTCTAAAACTAAATTTAAAATTAGATTTTAGATTTGAAGATCCATCCATACATCTTATGTATCAAGAAAAAAATTGATTTTGAAATCTTTTCAAAAATATGTATATCAAAATTCAGCATATTAAAATCCATGGCTCTGATACCACTATTGGAATTTGGAGTTTGATGCATGCATATGTATTTCAAAACTTTTATTTTATAAATATTATAGTGGAGAATAAGATTAAAATATTTTTAATCTAAATTTTACATGTATAAAAATATAAAATCACATGGATCTATTTCATATGCTGAAATTGATATATGCTAAAATTCAGATTGTGATCAAATCACATACCTGTTTCACAATCTCTTTCTTCAAAACTAGATTTGAAAGGGATGAGGCTCTCTGTTAGTTATACAAGTATCTGACCTCTATGAGTATTCACTCAGAATTAGTCTGAAATAGTCCTCTTGAATTTAAATTTTGGTTCTCCAAAATTCAGCCTGCTGAATCTGAACGAAGCCTGAATCGTGATCAATACTTGATCTTTCTCCTTGATCTTCTTCTTCTCCTCTTTTATAGAGTTTCTCCTTGCTATATGCTGCTACTAGATACTAGAAACCAGCAAGGAAGAGGTATTCAAACTCTTTTGTGCGTAGAACTCTTTGGAACGTGCATCCCAAGAAAGGGGTGTATAGAACACCCAAGAGAAGAGAAAGGGAGAGGAAGAGAGAGCGTGGGGAGAGCCTTTGGTTGTGAGAGACTGTTGGTTTTAATGCACAAAAGATCTTAGGGGAGATCTCTTTAAATAGGCATAAGGATTGAATCCTATTCAATCTCATTATACAAGTCCTACTTGTATTAGGATTTCTATTAACTTAAGTGATCTAACTTACATTAGGAAGCCCATTAGGTACCAACTATTGGAGCCCTTGCACTCATAATTAGACACCCTCTTTTGCACCCAAGAGATACCCCATATGAAAATCAAAGGCCCTCTAATTAATGGACACGCCCAAATTGATCAAATCAAAGTGGCTCCCTATAATAACTATCAAGGACATTCATAAGGGACTTGCACCCTTAATTTATATGATCCATAACCCTAGACACCCAATAATTGAAGTCTTATGAATCTTATTTATGTAGGTTATTAGTAGATAATTAAGTTAGAATTATCTTATCAAATAAGTAATCCCAACGGAAAGAGGAATTGGGTCCAACCATGTGCTAGCAAGGTTACCATGGATCCAATGAGTTTCTCTAAACCCAATTAACACTTCATAAACTTAATTTTTTATTTTAAATCTAATCTCTTTATTGTGTGATCTTATAGGTTCAATTCTATCTAGTAGTAAGATATACAATGATCTCTATCATTATATCATTAAAACTCTTTTCAATGAGTCAGAATAATTTTACTCTAACTCAATCAAGGATTGTCGATCCGAAACAATCCTAGTGAGCTCTCACAATCCACTAGTGACACCTAGTAGTATGTAGTGGCAACCCAATAAAACTGAAATAAATCTCTAGGTATAGTTAACATGTGATTCAGTCTCTTTATCTTAAGTTCTGACTAGATGGCAGGTTATGGATAAATCATCAAATCTCAACATCAGTCATATGGTAGATTCGATTAGCTCAAGTCCAGATGTGATATCTATGAAAACTCTTTTCCATCAATCACTCTACTGTGACCACAGATTCATGGACTTAACTTCTTAAATCTCATAGGATTACTCCTCTCTATCAAGATTGATAGATCCTATCTTGATGCGTACCTTGCTTCTATAGTGGATCCACTATCGCCAATATTCACTACAAAGACTCATTGAGACCCATGTTTATGTGTCAATCAAACTCCAGCAGTCTTACTGTGAGCAGTAGTACCATCTCAAGTTAAAAAATCAGTCACATAACTACAGCATCGAGACAATCACTAACGATTGAATAGAAATCCAAGTGATCTCTCGTATGGTCACGCTCAATGCTAGTTGTTCTCTAACAACTACCCGCACTCATCGTCCTATGTCTCTACACAGTAGATTAGAGATCCATCTATCTCGAAGCAAGTGATTTGTGCGTTAGTCTATCTAGATTCATCACCATCTTCATGATGATCCTATGATTGAGAGTCTTTCAGAATTAAATACATATTTTTAATTCTCAACACCTTGAGAATATGTATCGAAACTAATTCTATGGACGATTCAAGAACATATTATACTTGAATGAAAAAAAAAATCTTTTTATTGATCATATCAATATATTAAGTACAAAATTATGTCCTAGATTAATTACAATGTGTCAGCCATATTGACTTCTAGGACATACATCTAATAGGTGCTTTATGTTGATGATAGCCTTTATCTTCTCGAGATTGACCTCGATTTCTCATTGTGATATAAGAAATTCAAAGAATTTTTTGAAAGTCACTCCAAACGCACCCTTAGTCGGATTCAACTTCTTCTGATATCGTTGAAGTGTGTTGAAAGCTTCCTCCAGGTCCTGAATGTGATATGAGATTTGAGGACTTTTCACCAGCATGTCATCCACATAAACTTTCATATTTTTCTAATCTGTGCTTTGAAGATCTTATTGACAAGCCGTTGATAAGTGGCTCCAGTACTTTTTTAAATCGAAAGATATTACTTTATAGCAGTATATACCTTTGTCGGTTATGATGGCTGTGTGCTTCTCGTCTTTAGATGCCATCTGAATCTGATTATATTTGACAAAGGCATCCATGAAACTCAAGAGTCAGTGTCCTAAAGTTGCATCAACTAACTGGTCGATCTTTGGCAAAGAAAAATTATCCTTCGGACAAGCTTCGTTCAGATTTGCGTAGTCGATGCAGATTCTCTATTTTTTATTAGACTTTCTCACCATCACTACATTGGTGAGCCAATCAGGATAAGTAGCTTCTCTGATGAAGTCAGCTGTGAGGAGCTTGTCGACTTTCTCATCGATGACTTTCTATCTTTCAAAAGCAAAAGGCCTTTTCTTTTGTCTCACTGGCTTGATCTTTGGGTCAATATTGAGTCGATGAGTTATTACTTTTGGAGGATTTGCTGACATGTCTGTTGCTGATCAAGTAAAAATGTCAGTATTTATGCTCAGTAGCTTTATTAATTGTTGTCACTCCAGATCAGATAGCTGTGATCTAATTTGGACCGTCTTCTCAGAATCTTCTTCTTTTAATGGAAAGAAAATCAGTTGTTCGGCTGGTTCACCCTTTTCTTCATTCTCTCTTTGGTCTAGTTTATCAATGAACAAAGAGTCTTCAGGTTGGTTATTTTGTGTGAAAACTAGGAAGCATCGTTGGGCAAATTGTTGATCTCTATGCATCTCTCCGACTTCATTTTTTTGTTGGGAATCGAACCAATAGATGGCATATCGAGACGACTGCTCTCAAAGCATTAAGACCAGATCATCCGAGTATGGCATTATAAATCGAGGAGACTCGGATAACCGTAAATGTTAAGAGAACAGTGCTCTGTTGTGGTTCAGTTCCCATGGTCAAGGAGAAAGTAATTCTTCCTTCCACAATAACAGCATCTCCAGTAAAACCGACTAATGCCGTTGAGAATCTTCTGAGTCGATCAGTCGGTAGTTATATTCGGAAGAAAGTTGAGTAAAAAAAAATATCTATTGAGCTTCTATTATCTATAAATTTTTTTTTTACATCATAATTAGCTATCATTGCTGAGACAACGATAGCATCATCATGAAAAATTTGAATTCTCCGAATATTTTCGTTCGAAAAAATAATTACATTATCGAGTCATCATTTCTTCACCGACTCTTTTTCGAAAGTTGCCCTCCAGTTTGATCACCCGAAGATCATGTTGATTACTCCTGTAGTCGGCCAATTGTTGATAGTTTCCTCAATTTGTGGCTGAGGTTGTCGGTCAGCAGAAAGTTGAGTCGGTTGATCCCTTCGAAACTTTTTGAGTTAGCCTCATCGAATCAGAGCTTCTATCTCATCCCTGAGCTAAATGCAATGTTCGGTATCATGACCATGATCACGATAGAACCGACAGTACTTCTTTCTGTCTCGGCTCCTCGATAGTGCTTTCATTGGTAGGGGGTATCATAAGTATTCTGCTCCTTCGATCTCCATCAGGATCTGTGCACGAGGAGCAGAAAGAGGAGTATAGGAGTCATACCTGCCATAGTTCAGTTTTGAACTTCATCTTCAAGGTCAAGCTCTCTTATTGACAGTCAGCCTACTTAATTCGACTGGAGCTTCACTTTTCTTTTATTTCTTCTTCTGATCTTTTTCATCTGTTTGGCATCGATTAGAAGTAGCTTCATTCGTGTGAATATACTTGTACGCACGTTTCAAAAGTTCAGCATAGGTCCGAGAGAGAGTTTTGTCAAGAGAGTAAGTAAATCTAAATTTTCTTAGACCCCTTTTTATGGCCGATATAGCCATGTCTTCGTTGAGATCCCTAACCTCAAGCATGGCTGTATTGAAATGAGCCACAAAGTCTCTCAATATCTCTGTCTCACCTTGCTTAATTGAGAAGAGACTGTCAGATATCCATGATGGCCTTTGGCTTGTGCTGAAGTGGGCCACGAAAGAATGCTCAAGCTGCTCAAAGAGTTAATACTTTTCGACTGAAGTCTGAAATACCAGGCTCGAGCAGCCTTCCGAAGAGTTATCGAGAAGCCAATGCATAAGAGGATGTCGGTTGCCCCTTGGATCATCATGAGAGCCTTATAGCTCTCTACGTGGTCGATCAGATCGATGGAGCCATCGTATGACTCCATCTGTGGCATCTTAAATCGAGAAGAAATGGTTCATCCAAGATGCGTCGAGAGAGAGACTGGACAGTGTGGAAGTCATAGTCATTGAAAGACTTCTGACCTTCCACTTAAAATTGGGCAAGCTGACGATCAATTTCTCGAAACTTGCATTCATAGTCATCAAGTCACCATTGTTGGAAAATTTCGGAGGTGGAAACCCCTGAAGAACTCAAAGAAGGAGAAGCAAAAGGTGTCTGGGGCCGTTTCTCCTTCTTGATACTGTGTGCATGAGAAGAAGAGAGAGAACACTGTGAATGGTGGGTGGCACGATGAAAGTGTCGAGAATGTGGTTGTCTGTCTCGATGGGAGTGTCGAGATGATCGCTTCGGAGACGAGAAGGGTGAGCATCGTGGAGGATGGTGGTTGTGTCTAGATGGCATCGACTGGGCCATCGATTGCTCCACCAATGGCTGCTGCTACTGTTGGATTTGCTACTGCTAGAGGCTTTGGACCGCCTCCGTCAAAACCTTCACTTGCTGTATGAGTGCAGCAATCTGTGCGTCCATGGTGACCACAGGATGCGAAGAACTGGATTCTGCCACTGAAGGTGGAGAAGGAACATCTTCTCGATGGAAAGACTGCCTCACCAATCTAGTCGAGTGTTGAGCTCTGATTCTCGACATGGTTGGCTGTATTCTCCCCCTACCTGGCGCACCAATCTATTACGATCAACTTTCTGTCGTCTGTCGTCGATGAAGAGCACCTGTAAGACAAAGTCCTCACAGACTGAAGTTGTATCTGATGGAGACCCTCCGATGCTTAAGTCAGAGAGGAGGTTAGTGAACAGCTAATAGAAATATTAAGAGTGACAGAGTTTTGATACAGAATTGCCTTACTTGTGCTGCTTGTTTATCTCCCTTTTTATAGATGATTTTGATGTAACCGTCGAGCACGTGGTCTCACTTTTTATGGAGCTAGATTATCGAGCTATAATCATGGAGTTAGTGGGCTGTTTATTTCCATTAATGGTCATAACACGTAGTCGATAACCATTCATAACGGTTAAGATATGTTAAGCAGATAGGCCGACTATATGTCGGTAATGCCGATACGTCGGTAGAAGATTCGAATGATCATCGGTTGGTAACTCTGATATGCCGATGGTCTTCGATTAGAGGTTGATCAAGTTGTTTGTTATTGGTCGATAATAGTCAATTGTCGGTCGGTCAACCGATTATGAGTCGGAATAATATGTTCATTCAGTCGATGTAGAGTCGGAGTCGGAGATCGATTGATTTACTCCAACAGCGATCATCATAAAATTTAAAATAATTTTAAATATCTTGATAGTCGACATATGATCAGATCTGGTGAAGATCGAGATATGATCTTGATCGGATCACATGCCGGATCAAAAATTTTTGAATTCTGCTGCACCTACTTCTTTTAGAAAGGGCATGCGATCTTTCTTTCATAATATGTACAATTCATTGTACAAAAAATAAAATTTTAAATAACTAACTCTACAAGAAGGGAATAAAAAAAAAAAACTAGTTTTCAAATCAATTTTTGCCCATTATACTTTTCAATTGTAGAAAGCCATAGTTACAAATAGCATCTACAATCTATTATAATTGAAAATCAAGATTCAGGTTTATTGTCCTTATGCTTATATTAATAATTATTAATATAATTATTATTTTTAAAAATAAATACCATTGCACATGTTTATTTCTAGTAAGAGTAAAAAGTATAACTTTATTTCATTGAAGTAAAAAGCACAATTTATAAGAATAATCTGTACAATTTATTATACAACAAATATAATTTGAAAGAACTAAATGTACAAGAATCAAATAGCTAATTTGTAGTATTATTTTTTATGTGTTAAAACTCTCAATTATAAATAATAATTGTAAGAAGTAAAATTTAAAAGACCATTTGTATAGTTTGTTATATAAAAAATATTGATAGTAACCTATGTACAGTCAAATGAGAATATTATAACTCAAATTAAAACATATCTTCCACACCTTGTAACCCATCTAAATTAAATTAAGATTGAAGTAAAAATTAGAAAGTAGAGCTAGTAAAAACCAAATAGTAGGGTACATTACAAGGAACTCAATGTACTTTATAAGACCACAGGCGTACAGCTTAAATCAATTACTATACAATATAATAAATAGCTCTATTTTATTATGACTAAAATTTTATAATTTAAACATAATAATATTCTTATTGAGAATATTTTTTTTATAATTAAAATAAATTTATAATTTTTACTATTACTAGCTGTTGGTGCAGAATTCCACCGAAGCTGGAGTTGCTGGAGTCGAGAAGACCATGGCCGCCGCTGGGACCTGCAAGGAAAGTCTAAATCGGAGTTGGGGGTGCTCCGGCAAGACCCTCCGATGCTCAAGTTAGTACTCTACTTCAACAGAAATGGAGTGCTCGAGCAAAAATTTTGATAGAGTTTTGCGATAGAGTTTAGAGCTTAGAGAAAAATATATATAAGGATCCTTATTTATAGATGGAGAGGGCAACCGGTTGATAGCGACGCTTGTAACCGCCTGGCAGTGGGCTGTTCAGAGCCACCTGGAGTTTGTTACGGAGAGTAGTGGCGCCAGGGGTCGTTCAGGGCCACATGGAGTTGGTTACGGAGAGTGGAGTGGTGGCCATTGTCGCGACTTGCCAGAGTGTAGTGGAGCCGTGTGGAATCTATTGCAGGGAGTGGAGCAGGGTAGTGGCCTTCATCGTGGCTTGCCAGAGAGTGGTGGAACCACGTGGAATCCATTGCAGGGAGTGGAGTAGGGTAGCGGCCTTCGTCGTGGCTTGCCAGAGAGTGGTGGAACCGCATGGAATCCATTGCAGGGAGTGGAAGCAGGGTAGCGGCCTTCGTCGTGGCTTGCCAGAGAGTTCGAACTTATCAGCTGGAGCTCGGCTGGGATATCTGATGGAGCAGAATGGCTTTCTATTATTGGTCTGAGAGAGGCTCGGATGTCTCCGAAGCTACTGACGAGTCTACTGTTGTTGGGTACCTTAGGCACTGATACTACGGGTGGGAGTCATCTGCTGTAGAAGTTCGGATGGAGACTTTCTATTGGCGAAGCCCGATAGGAGTCCGATTGCTAGAGAAGTCCATCTGAGATTCATCTGACGTGGAAGCTCGTCTGAAGATGATCCATTAGAGAAGTTCGATTTTATGAAGGATCTGGTGGAGGGTCGACCGATGGTGGACTTCGAATGGCGTTGGAAAGGTTCGACAGACATCAGAGGTGATTGATCGTTGTAGGAATCCAGCTGTCGGAGTCCATCCGTCGTAGAAGTTCGTCCGATATCCATCCACTATACAAGTTCGATCGAAGTCTGATTCTTATAGAAGGCTGAAAGCAAACTGCTTACCGTAGAAGCTCGATCGAAGATCAGTTGTTGTGGGAGCTTGGAGTAGTGACCTGGTCGGTGGGTCCCATCCCATTGTAGAAGTTCGACTGAAGCTACCTGTTGTAGGGGTTCGGAGTAGACTGCTCGTAGCAGGAATTCGGCTATCGCAAAAGCTCGACTGGAATCCTGAAGGCGGTCGACCACCGTAGAAACTTGGATGGGATCTGATTACTGTAGAAATCTCGTTGTCGAAGAAGCTCGGATATTGATGAAGTCCGGAAGGAGTTCGGAGAATAGTTGAACATTGTAGAAGGTCAGCTGATAATGAGGCTTAGAGAGCCTTTGGAGCGGTTCGGTAGATAGATGGAGAAGCTCATTGTCAGGGAAGCCCAGAAGTTCGGACGATCGAGGGGGTTTAGAGAGACGCCACACGAGGTCGGAAGCCAAAAAAGCCCTAGAAGGGTTGGTCTTTTACAAACTTCGATCGGGGGGTATTTTATACCCAACACCAGTCTCCCTACTTTCGAGTTCGGGTTCTGAATGAAGGAAGTACAGAGAAATTCTTTCGATCGAAGCTGCTCCCCTCGATTTCTGTACTCGGCGGTTGCCAGATATTTTGACGTTCGGTGCGCTGGTACTGGAGCCTTTTCAAAAAATATTTCTTCTTTTCAAAATTCCTGCCAGGGCGTGGCTTTAGGTATGGCATGATAATGACTTTGTCAGCTGTCTGCCATTTCCAACAGCCTGTCAAGGTGGGTGGGACACGCGGCAAATGCAGACTAGCCAGAGGAGATCCGCAATCATTATTGCGCCGGATCCTAGGGTCTATTTAAACACGTTCTCCTCCTTCAGGGGTTTCACTTTGCTTGAGAGGATCCCTCGGTTCTCCTCCTCTTTTCCGAGAGCTCCGACTTCCTCTAACATCCTTTCCGACCTTAGGTGTCCTCTGGGTCGACCTTCATCGTCCTCGTCGTCTCCCTGTACTCCTAGGGTCAATCTAGGTTAGTTCCAGAACTTCCTATCGTTTTCCCACCTTTTCTTCTTCGTATTCTATTTATTTAGCTTTCTCGGGGGCCTGTTTGCTATTTTTCCCAATTTTTCAGGATTTTTGTGGCTTCCATTTGATCCAAAATGTCCTCTGATATCTTCCCTTCTAGCAGTTCTAGGAGTTCGTCAACCCCGGTTCCCCACAGTACTGGTACCGTAGATGAACCCGTAGCTAGGACCGAATCTTGTCTGGCCTTTGCACCGGACACCATCCCCGGCTCCTTGACTCCAGATGAACTCTCACTGATAAGAATCCAGTATAGAGTTCCTCCGGAGTACGAGCTGGAGCTTCCCGGGCCATCTGACCGGACTAGCGCTCCTCTTCCTGGCTGTTTCTGTCTGTACTAGGAGGCCTTCCGTGTCGGACTTCAACTTCCACTGCCGTCCTTTGTCGTTGCTCTCTTTCATTTTCTGAATATTTCTCTAGTTTCCATCGTGCCGAACTCCTTTAGATTTTTGATAGGGTTTCTTTCTCTTTGTAGTTTAGCCGAAGTTCGACCGACTCTTTCTTTGTTTAGAAACTTCTACACCTTCAAGTGCCATCCCTCGATAAAGAATTGGTGGTACTTCTTCCCTCAGTTCGGTAGAAAGGGGTTGCTGAAAGGCGTCCCTTCTTCTATCCATAACTGGAAGGAGAGGTTCTTCTTCGTCCGATGCCCAACCTTAGAGCTAGGATTACTCCCTTGGGGTTCTCTGAGGGATTCCACCCGTCGGGCCTCTAACCTGGAAAGGGACGACCTTGAAGCCTCAAAAAAGCTCGAGGCCTATCGAGCCCCCCTCCTCTCCAAACTTCTAAGGGAACAACTTTTGTTCAACGTCGGCTTGAGCCCCCTTAACCCTGCCAGTATCTCTCCCTCTCTTTTTTTTCTTCTTCCTTTTCTTTTCTTTTTTTTTTTTGCTTCCCCTTCTTCTTGTTCCATTTCAGAGCCATGCTGATTTTCTTTTATCGCAGACATGGATGCAAGCATAGCTCGGAGGTTAGCCCAGGGTCTCAAGACCCACAAGAGAAAAGATGCTTCAACTTTGGGGTCGATGAAGAAAGTCAGGACAGAAGGGACAAGCTCGGTCGTGCCTGCTCCGATGCCCATCGCCGTCGAAGACCCTTCTGATGCCGAACCTGAAGTCCCCCGAGCCCCTTCACAGAGCCCCCCGGCTGAGGGTCCGATTTCGGAGGTTCGTCCCGAGGGGGCACCCGGGGCCAAAGGGAGGAGGAGAAAGAAGACCCTGGCCCGGAGGAGTAGCAGGGCTGCCGCCGAGGGGGCCGGCGGCTCCGAGGAAGACCTGGGGGAAAATTCCTTCAACAACAGGGATCTAATAAAGAGGCTGGTCGAAGGGTGCATTTTGCCCGAGGTAGTCGAGAGGATCGCCCTCGCCGATCCTGAGCTGCGGGTCTGGGACTCTCTGAGATCTGTCCTCGAAGTAGGTTAACTCATCCTTTTCCTCCTTCCTATTTCTTTAATTTATTCTTCAGCCCTTATGTCGACTCCTCGACCTTTCTTGCAGATTGGGCACCAGCTCGTCGCCAACGTCGAGGCGGTGAAGACCGCAAAGAAGGAGGCAACTCGGGCAGAAGAAGGTCGCCTAGCCGAGACCTCCCGCCTTGAGGAGAAAATCGCCGAGGTCCTAAGTCTTCGGGAGGCACTGGAAAAGGAGGGACAAACCTCATCCGACCTGAGGACCATCTTGGAAGAGGAGAGAGAGAAGGCTGAGGCCGAGGTCTCCGCATTGAGGGCGCAGGTTTTCGAGTGGAAGGAGAATGCTTCCAAGCTGAAAGCGTGGATTCCATCTCTGATCTCGGAGGCAAGGGCTCGGGTGGTGGAGGAGTTCAAAGCCTCCTCCGAAATGGAGGATCTACAAGTCCAGTTCGGCCAGGATGCCTTCATCAAGGGGTTTGAGCTCTGCCAAGAGAAGGTGGCGGGGAGGTTCCCCAAATTGGATCTCGACTTTCTGAACGAGGCATCCGATGATGAAGTCAGACCATCTGAAGTCACTGCCGGTCCTCTTTCAACCGGGACCTCATCGACTGTCACAGCCACCGCTGATGATCTTTCGGGAACGCCGACCCCCTCTACTTCTACCCCAGAGGTCCGAAACCTCTAGTTTTATATTTTTCCTTTGTGGTGATTTTTTCCTCATTCTCTTGTACTTGAGATTTATTTGATCAATGAAGCCGGGTTCGTCTTCACGGAGGGTCCCCTTTTTTTTGTATTATTTTCCTTCTTTTTGTCTTCTTGAATTAATTTGAGTCGTGGCGCTCTTGTCCTCCAACGATAGTGTCCCGCCGAAGCTCTTCCCCTGTCGGAGGGTCTTCCCTTGAAATTGATGGTACGAGACCTCCAAAGAAAAGTTCGTCAGTTGATAAAAAAATTTAAGAAGCTGGAAGACGAACTTCGCCGGCTGAAGGAGAGCCATTCAGAGGCCATCGCGGAGGCTACTCGTTTTCGGGACCTTCACAAGAAAAGTTTCATGGAATACACCAAAAGGAAAACCGACTTCATTATAGAGCTTGAGGAACTCCGAAAATGTGCCAGCGACCGGTCTTGGTCCCAGGCTTCCAAGATCAGCTCCCTTAAAGTCGAGCTGGCGGCCGCACGGGAGAAGATCGGCCAGCTGGAAGGGAGCTCGTCCTGGCTTACAGTCCAGACTGACAGCGACCAAGACTGGTCGAAGAAATTTTTTGACCTTCAAAAGTAGCTGCAGGACGTCGAGGTAAATTACGACGCCTATCGAGTTGGCTGGAGCAGGCAAGTAGAGGACTACCGAAGGAGGCTCCAGATGGCGACTGACGAAGTTGCCCGCCTTCAGAGGCGGCTATCCGAGAGAGTCCAGCCCGTCTCTGTACAAGGTTCTGACAAGCTTTGCTCCTTGAGGGGGACTATGGCGGAACTGTCTGTTGCCCTTGGGTGGGAGGAAGCCGAATTACGACGGTTGAAAGTTCAGCTGGTCCACGAGCAGCAGGCAATCAAGGATGCTGAGGCAGAGTCCGAGGTCTTGAGGAGGAGGCTTCGAGAGTCAGAGGACAAGCACCGGTGATTCCACCGGATGTTCCAGGATATGCTGCTGAAAAAGATGGAACTAGAAGAGGAAGTCAAAAATTTAAGACAATCCATAGCAAGGGCCGGAACCGAGAGCTTGAAGTCGGAAGAAACTGGACTTCCTTAGAGCCTCTTTTTCTTCTTTCTTTTTTTTTATTTTTTGGCCTTTAAGGCTTTGTAACGTGTACTTCACCAACAAAATGAAAATAAAATTGTCTATTATCTTGTCCATTCTGGTATTAAATGGTTGTTTACCAAACTCTATTTGTCTTTCGTCTTGTTTGGCATTGACGTAGTTTGTAATCCCTCGTCGGTTCTTGCTTTGAGTCGTCGTTCACCGAACTTCTTTTGTCTTCCATTTTGTTCGTTGCTGACATAATTTGAAGGCTCCTGATCGTCGTCGTGTCGATTTGCCCTTAGGAACTAGAGATTTTCGACAAGGATTTTCTCTCTCATCGAGATGAGGTCCCTTGTGCCTTTGATGTAGTTCATTTTTCACCTATCGTCGGTATAGTTCGTCGCTTTCTCTTTTCGTCTCCCCTTTTCTTCTGTGTTTGAGTGAGGGTCTTCCCTCTGCTCTTGATGGGGTCGTGAGAGTGTAGATGAGTCATTGAGGAGGCTTTCCTCCTTGTCGATCAACCGAGTCTTTGTTTGCACCGGGATGAGGTCCTCCCCTTATTTCCGACAGTTGATTTCAGCTCGTGTCAGGATGAGGTTCTCCTCCTATTCCTGACAAGGCTGTAGGGGCACATAAGGGCCGTTGTGAGGACCTCTCCTCCCATCCGATCTTTAAAAAATCGGGCCTTCGACTTTGCTCATGTTAGGATGAGGTTCTCCTCCTGTTCTTAACAAGGTTGTGGGGGCACATAAGGGCCGTTGTAAGGGCCTCTCCCCTTATCCGATCTTTAAGAAACCGGACCTTCGGCTTTGCTCATGTTAGGATGAGGTTCTCCTCCTGTTTCTAACAAGGCTGTGGGGGCACATAAGGGCCGTTGTAAGGGCCTCTCTCCTCATTCGATCTTTAAGAAACCGGGCCTTCGGCTTTGCTCATGTTAGGACGAGGTTCTCCTCCTGTTCCTAACAAGTCTGTGGGGGCACATAAGGGCCGTTGTAAGGGCCTCTCCCTCCATCCGGTCTTTAAGAAATCGGGCCTTCGACTTTGCTCATGTTAGGATGAGGTTCTCCTCCTGTTCCTAACAAGGCTGTGGGGGCACATAAGGGCCGTTGTAAGGGCCTCTCCCTCCATCCGATCTTTAAGAAATCGGGCCTTCGGCTTTGCTCATGTTAGGACGAGGTTCTCCTCCTGTTCCTAACGTACTTAATTTTGTTTGTATGGGGGAGTTATCTCCCGTCATTATAAGCTCATACCAAAAGAAAGAATGTTCAAATATAAAGAGAATTTTCATTCAGGGCAAAGTTGTTGGTAATACATTCGTAGATTTTTCAAACCCTATAACCGCAGAAGATCTGCTCCCCGTAGGGGTCCCCCTGAGATGGAGTTGATAATCCCAATTGGAGGCCGATCTTTTGGCTGCTCCTCCCTCCTTGGCGGTTCTGGTTGCGGCAGGGTCCTAGGCCGATCTTCCCTTCCTTCAGGTCGGCATCGAATGAATCTGTCAAGCCGACCTCGTCTGATGAGCTCCTCGATCTCGTCTCGAAACTGAATACACTCCTCCGTATTGTGGCCGTGGTCATGATGATAGAGGCAGAATTTGTTCGGATTGCACTTTCTGGGGTGCGAGTGCATCCTCTCCGACCTTGGGAGCTACTCCCTAACCTCTATCAGCACTTAAGTTTTTGATGCGTTGAGAGGGGTGTAGCTATGGAATCTCTCGGGAGGAGAACCTCGCCGAACTCGACGGTCTGGGCTTCTTTGTTTACGAGCTCGGGGAGGAGTCCAGGTGCGCCTGTGCCCGAAAGGAGTTCGAGAGCATGGTCGAGCTTCACTCGACCCTTTTTCAACTGCGGGCTTGCTCGAGTCTCCCGCCTGCCGCTCTCTCGCGGTCTCCTTGTCCTTCATCTTGAAGGTTTCTTCTGCTCGGGCATATCCTTTGGCCCGAGCTAGCAAATTGGCAAAATCCCTGAGGTACTTCTTTTCCAAGGAGAATAGAAGGTCGTTCTTCTGAAGGCCACCTTTCAGAGTGGCCATCGCGACTGATTGGTCCAAGTTTCGGACCTCCAACGCAGCGATGTTGAAACGGTTGACGTAAGCCCGGATGGATTCTCCCTCCCTTTGCTTGATGTTGATGAGGGACTCCGAACCTCTCCGGGGATGCCAGCTGCTAACAAAATAAGCCATGAACTGGTGGCTCATCTGATCAAAGAAAAAGATGGTATCCGGCTTCAACATCGAGTACCAGTTTTTTGCTGCTCCCTTCAGGGTGGATGGAAAAGTTCGGCACAGAATGGCGTCTGGTGCGCCATGGAGCAGCATCATCATCCGGAAGGCCTCTAGGTGGTCAATCGGGTCCGAGGTCCCGTCATAGCTTTCGAATTGGGGGAGCTTGAAGTTAGGCGGGATCGGTTCCTGCATGATCATTTAAGAGAAGGGTGGGTCAGTACAGATGTCCTCACCATAAGCAGGGGGAGCGTGGCGGAGTTCTTCGATCCGTCGGTTCATCTCCTGGAGCCTTCGATCCAGGAAGTCCTCTCGACTGTGGGTCTCGAGGATCTTTAGATAAAATGAAGGTAGAGATCCTCCGAGAGTAGAATCATGATCGGACTGAGGGCTCTCCACCTTCGGATTTGTCTTTTCGAGAAAGAAGGGCGACTGGCCCAAGTGGCCCGTCCTACTGTCGGATTTTAGAATTTCGACAATGCTCTCTCTAACCGCACTGACGCCTGCGACTGTTGTTGCTGTTGCATGGCCTGCACCACTTCAGTGAGGCCTCTGACCTGCTGAACCAATAGGTCGAATTGCTCTACGCCGACCGTCATTATCGGAGGAGGAGCCTGAGAAACTGGAGGTGAGGTCGGAGCCTGAGATCTGGCCGTGGAGGCCGTGGATCGCCTGGTGGATGCTTTGTGGGGAGGCATCGGGTGAAGATCTAGTAGAAGAAGGAGAAGAGGATGCCAGAGAAGATGACCGAAATCAGTCCCGTTGAGCACTCCTTTAAGAATAAGGGTACTGCAAAGATACACACCCCCTTCCTTTAGCGCCAATTCTGTTGGTGCAGAATTCTGTCGAAGCCGGAGTTGCTGGAGTCGAGAAGACCGTGGCCACCGTCGAGACCTGCAAGGAAAGTCTAAACCAGAATTGGGGGTGCTCCAGCAAGACCCTCCGATGCTCAAGTCAGTACTCTGCTTCAACAGAAATGGAGTGCTCGAGCAAAAATTTTGGCAGAGTTTTGAGATAGAGTTTAGAGCTTAGAGAAAAACGTATCTGAGGGTTCTTATTTATAGACGGAGAGGGCAACCGGTTGACAGCGACGTCTGAAACCGCCTGGCAGTGGGCTGTTCAGAGCCGCCTGAAGTTTGTTACGGAGAGTAGTGGCGCCAGGGGTCGTTCAGGGCCACGTGGAGTTGGTTACGAAGAGTAGAGTGGTGGCCATTGTGGCGACTTGCTAGAGTGTAGTGGAGCCGCACGGAATCCGTTGCAGGGAGTGGAGTAGGGTAGTGGCCTTCGTCGTGGCTTGCCAGAGAGTGGTGGAACCATGTGGAATCTGTTGCAGGGAGTGGAGCAGGGTAGCGGCCTTCGTCGTGGCTTGCCAGAGAGTGGTGGAACCACGTGGAATCCGTTGCAGGGAGTGGAGCAGGGTAGCGGCCTTCGATGTGGCTTGCCAAAGAGTTCGGACTTGTCGGCTGGAGCTCAGCTGGGACATTTGATGGAGCGGAATGGCTTTCTATTATTGGTCTGAGAGAGGCTCGGATGTCTCCGAAGCTACTAACGAGTCTACTGTTGTCGGGTACCTTAGGCACTGATACTACGGGTGGGAGTCATGTGCTGTAGAAGCTCAGATGGAGACTTTCCGTTGGCGAAGCCCGGTAGGAGTCCGATTGCTAGAGAAGTCCGTCTGGGATTCGCCTGACGTGGAAGCTCATCTGAAGATGATCCGTTGGAGAAGTCCGATTTTATGAAGAATCTGGTGGAGGGTCGATCGGTGGTGGACTTCGGATGGCGTTGGAGAGGTTCGACAGATATCAGAGGCGATTGGTCGTTGTAGGAATCCAACTGTTAGAGTCCATCCGTCGCAGAAGTTTGTCCGATATCCATTCACTATGGAAGTTCGATCGAAGTCTGGTTCTTATAGAAGGCTGAAAGGAAATCGCTTACCGTAGAAGCTCGATCGAAGATCGGTTGTCGTGAGAGCTCGGAGTAGCGACCTGGCCAGTGGGTCCCGTCCCATTGTAGAAGCTCGGCTGAAGTCTACTTGCTGTAGGGGTTCGGAGTAGACTGTTTGTAGCAGGAGTTCGGCTATCGCAGGAGCTCGGCTGGAATCCTGAAGATGGTCGACCGCCGTAGAAACTTAGATGGGATCTGATTACTGTAGAAATCTCGTTGTCGAAGAAGCTCGGATATTGATGAAGTCCGAAAGAAGTTCGGAGAATAGTTGAACACTGTAGAAGGTCGGCTGATAATGAGGCTTAGAGAGCCTTTGGAGCGGTCCAGTAGATAGATGGAGAAGCTCATTGTCGGGGAAGTCCGAAAGTTCGGACGGTCGAGGGGGTTCAGAGAGACGCCACACGAGGTCGGAAGTCAGAAAAGCCCTAGAAGGGTTGGTCTTTTACAAACTTCAGCCGGAGGATATTTTATACCCAACACTAGCCATAGGCTGGTATTTATTTTTCAAAATAATAATAATTAATATATAAATAATGACAATAACTTGAATCTTAATTTTCAGTTACGATTGATTAGCTTTTAGTCCAAGAGTAGGGAGATGAAGAAAATAAAAAATAATAAAAAAATAATTCATACAATTTATTATCTACAAATATAACTTGAAAGAATCAAATATACAAGAATCAAATAGCTAATTTCAAGTATTATTTTTGAGGGATTGAAATGCTCAATGATAAATGATAAGTGTAAGAAGTAAAATTTAAAAGAATATTTTATGTAATTTATTATATAAAAAATATTAATGATAACCCATGCATGGTCAACTGAGAATATTATAATTAAAATTAAAACACATCATATATACCTTGTAACTCATCTAGATTCAATTAGAATTAAAGTAATAATTAGAAAGTAGAGGCAGCCAAAAACAAATAATAAGGTACATCATAGGGAACTCAATGTACTTTATAAAACTACAAATGTACAACTTCAATCAATAATTGTACAATATAATAAATGGCTCAATTTTATACTAATCGAAATTATATAATTCAAACATAACAATATTTTTATTGAGAATATTTTTCATATATCTGAAATAAATTTATAATTTTTATATTATAGATATAGACTTGTGCAATGATATTTATTTTTTTAAAAAATAAATATACTAATAATTATTAATATAAAAGTAATGACAATAAGTTTGAATCATAATTTTTAATTACGATCGATTGGCTTCTGGTCCAAGAGTAAAGATATAGAAGAAAATTCAAACATCATGCAAGTATATTTTATGTTATCCACAATTTTTTAGAATATTCAATTCAAAATATGCATAAATGTATGATATAATATTTTCTAAAATTTTATTTAAAATATCTTTAGTAATGTATCAAACATATATAATGTTTAATAATTTTTATTTATTTTCTAAAATATGTGTAATGTCTTCAAAAATTTTATTTTTTTATGTTGAAATGAGAGTATCCACCTAGAATCATACAAGGATAATGATAAACTTGAATCTTGATTTTCAATTATAATATATTGTAGATATTGTTTGTAACCCTTTCTTTTTACAATTGAAAAGTATAATGGATGGAAATTGATTTGAAAACTTGTTTTTTTTTTTTAATTCTTGTAGATTTAATTATTCAAAATCATATTTTTTTGTATAATGACTTGTACATATTGCGCTTTTAAAATGTACTTTTTACCTAGTATGATCTCTAATTAAAAATTCATAATGAAACTATTTATTTCAGCATTGTATATTAGTTTCTAAAAGTTGTATTGTGCACATAGTAAATTGTATAACTTGTATATTTAAATGGTATTTTTATTACAAAGTGTATACCATAAGAAACTAAATGTACTATATAAAATCAATAAACGTATTTCTTAGACTCACACTTGTACAACATGGTCTATTGGAATTTGTCCTCATTAAAATTACATAAGTTAAACTTGGCATTTGACAAATTTTATAAACAATTTTTCACCCCTATATTATTACAAAAAAATTATCACAAAATAAGAACTTATTATAATTACTAGAATGCGTCAATTATATAAATCCAATTGAAATGGAAGGTAAGAATAACAAAAAAAACTTAGAGTCTATACAAAGAAATGAAAGATACATTCGAAGAAATCTAAGGTATTGCATAAAATAACAAGAGTACAACTTAAAAGTTATTAATGTATAACATAATTTACTGAAGTCCACGTGAATAGGAGTTATATAATTAAAACTTCACATTTGACAATTTTTCTCTTTTGATTTTAGAATATTAAATGAATTCTTCAAACTAAGCTTCGATGGCAGCAAAATCTTCACCACATGAGCTAAGTCATCAGCATCATAGTCATCCTTACCATTGCCATAAACATATTCACATATTGGCATCTGAGCCTCATGGTATTGTGTGGAATTTGTAATAAATTGCCATTACTCTAGATAGAAATCTTCAACTTGTTGAAGAGTAGCAGCTAGTAAGGATGAAAAGAGAGATTTTGCAGTCCAATATTGATATTTTTTGAAGTAAAATTTTTTATGCATCACAGGCGATGCAGAACTATGTACACCATTCATGATGATTCACTCACACGTGGAGCCGAAAAAAAAATTATTTATTTTTTGCATGCCATGCTGTGATTTTGTGCATAAGTCAATCACTATCGACGGTACATAAAAAATTTCTCTTTCTTGAATGTTGAGACTAAAATTTTTAAAAGAAAGGAACCTATTAAGGCTGACAATAAACAAAATCAGCCCAACAAGAGCTAACCAATGATATTGAAACTTTCGTTGAGGAAATAAAACAAATCGTTAATCTACAAACCTATCAACTTAATTCTAGAAGATTACAGAGGACGAAGATAACCTCTACATAGCAGAAAGAAACCAAGAGACTACTCAGCAAACATAGAACAAAGAAATAGCAACATTCCTTAAAAATATAGAAACTCCAGGATCTAGAAGTTACCGTGCCCAACACTATTTAAAAAAAATAAAAAACTAAAATAAGCACCACAAAGATAATTTGAAATCCAAAAATAGATTGGGTGATGTCGCTTCTTCGCCCATTTTTGCTTAAATAACTGGTTTCACCTTTATCAAATCCTCCAATAAAAGCACACAACTCCTCATAATAATTGTAGCTTAGAATTTTCTCTCTCAATTCCAAATCCAGTCAAAATTAGATTTCTTTCATTTGCTTCTAACACTAACTTTCCAAAAGCACCCAAAATCTTGAGTGCATTATATAACCCATATGCGTCTAATAGAGCCAATTGAGAAACCCATTGAAATCCAGCATATTGGGATATCACTGAAATATGACTTTTGGGTAAAGAATCTTTAGGAAGGGTCATGACAGCAAGTGGAGGGAGATTAAGGATTAAAGAGAGCAGGAGTTTGGTTACCTCAATATGAGATCTCATCTGATAATGGTTCCAACAAGCAATGGCTGGGAGCTCCATGGATTCATGACCATGAATGAGAAATGAGGTCTAGAGCAAGAGGGGAGAAAAAGATTAAAATTTTAGGTATCTATCTAAAATAACTAAAAAGTTTGGTATTTGGATGCAAGTATTGTTTAATTCTAAATTAGAATATCTTAGGTCACTCAACTCAGAGAACTTACCGGACCAAGTATTTGAATAAGTAGAACTTTTTTAGGACACTTGCTTTGTTTGAGCATTTTTGAAAAGCCACCTTACTATAATTCTCCTGGAGAAAAATCAAAAGACAAGTAGTAGCAATTATAGCACCAAACAACACGGTATTCCATCGACACCCATGTTAGGCAATGCAGCCCATGTAGACCTGTCAATATGTCGGGTTTGGATCGAAACTTGAATAATCAGATCCAAATCTGATCTTAGTTACAGATATCGGATCCAGACCCGAATACCCGACGGATCTGGCCTTGAAGTATCAGATCCGAACCCTAATAGGTCTCCAGTATCTGGATCCGATTCTAGGACCCAAAACTCTTTTTCAAAGTCTCAAAAAAAAAGCTTAAAAATTATATAATATAACCTAAAAAAATATCTAAAAATTATACAATCATATGATCATACAAATAAAAATATAAAAATTATTTAAATTCAACAAATAAAACTCCAATTAAAGTATCCAAAAAATCAATATTTCAATAATAAAGTATTCAATACATTGTTCAAATTTTAATAACAATATCACAATGTTCCATCCCAATTTGTTCCAACATTTCTCACAACTCCAAATCAAATTCCTCCATGCCATGGGATAATAATGAAACCCTAATCAAAAGAGATATAAAACATTACTTATTGAACATAAAAACAAAAACTACACAAATAAATTTTCTTGTTAATAAAACAACATCATAAAAAAAACTTACTTGTTAATCCTCCACCATGAAATTCAACCACATCAAAGCTCAATGGATGTTCCAATAACATATAAAAAAAAATCATATTTAGTAAAGATTATAAAAATAAAAAACTAAATAAGATAGTAATTAAAATTTATCATTCTTTGTGAATTCGAGCAAATCACTGGTAGTCAACAAAGTTTCAACAATCTCTGGAGCTGAGCATGATCGTCTCTCATCAATCACCCTACTACCAACACTGAATGCTGATTCAGAAGCAACCATAGTAGTTGGAATAGCTAAAATATCCTCTGCTATCTTTACCAAATAGGGTACCAAGCACTATTCATCTTCCACCAATTCAAAGTATCAAAATTATCTTTTCTTGGAAACACAGCTTCCTCCAAATATTTTTCCAACTCAGATTTATTAGAATCTCAAATAGTGAAAGAACGAGATCGATGATACCACTCATCAAAGTCATGCTCATTATCCAAAGATACACCCCCATGCTTGCACTTGCTTTTTCATTTGTTGAACCACTTGACATAAAATAACTTGAATTTTCGGCCAACAATTCCTCACCCCCATATTCATTATACAAATCAAACATAACTGTACAAACTCCATCAATATAATCAAAAGAATCAGAACCATATAGCTGATTATAATAATACTCCACAACATCAATTTTGAATTTTGGATCAAGAATAGTTGCAATTGCTAATGGCAAAGAATATTCGTCCCAATATTTTGCAAACTTTTCTCTCAAAGGTCCTACCATTAATATAAGACATTCATGCTTGCTATTCTCCCACTCTTTTATTTTAAGCTAAATTTTACAAATATCTCAAAAAAACATATTAGAAGTACGAAACTTTGAACCAGAAAAATAATTACAAGCATGATAGAATAATTTCAAACAATCTCTCACAATGCATGCCACTTTCCATTCATCTTGTGAAGGATTACATTTATAACCTCTTTCCAATTGAGACAAATGATAGTATATCTCTTTCAAAAGACTGGCAGCATCAAGCATCAAATAGGTTAAATTCCACCTATAAGTGATGCGGGACAATCCTAACAAAAAGATAAAGAAATCAATCTTAAAGATCAGGCTCCATTCTGTTCATCAACAACAAATCATATCTGATCAGAGATATCATTATTCCTAGGACAGACAGTATAATTACCTATACTCTACTCAGAAGGCGTGATTGATTGATATGAGACTAAAGTGAGATCAATCTAAATGATGCAGATGAATACCATTCTAGAGATCAGTAAATAACTAGTAATAAAAAAGTATATAAATAGATAGCAAAAATTAAACATGCTCATGAGTAAATGCAAAAAAAAATATGAATGAGATGAGGGAGAGTAAAAAATTAAATCTGTAAGAAAATCTGAGAAGATGATAAGAATTTGGATCATGGTAGTTAAGAAACTATCCTGATTAGGGCTCTTAATCTTTTAACCAAATAGATCCATCGATAAAGAACTAGGTCTTTACCAACATCAGATAACAGAAAAATAAAAATCAAAAATCAATTGAGAAGGAATGAAGGTCCTTGACAGCATATAATCTGTAGAATAAAGAATCACTCTTTTCTCTCATCACGATAGACGAGAATCCTGGAGAAGACAAATCTTCTCTTGGTGGGATGGCTTGCATGGGGAGATGGTGGAGTCGAATCAGGATCGTAAGAATATTGAATCTCAAGTAGATGAAGATTAAAGAGATAGGAAAGAAAGTAGATCTCACACTCTCCTTTTATGGGATGATTTTGGGTCTCACACCCTTTTCCTCTCAAAATGATTGACATAAGTATTTGTGAAATTTATAAAATCATTCATTGCTCTCTTCATGAAAGATACAAAGATTTATATAAGACCTTAAGGATCCTATTTCTTTAAAAATCCCTTACCTTTTATAAGGAAGAATCAGTCCTCCCACAAAAAAATAAAGTATTATGTCTACTATCTAAAGAAAGTAATCTATCATGAGAAAGAAATTAGTCCTTCAACAAAATAAATAGGTAGCCAAGAATTCTTAAAAAATCCTAGGAAAGAAATGGAACTTCATGTGCTTGATACTTGGCACAACTTGGCATGAGGATCCTTGGGCACGGCACATGCTGGCATGCATATTTTCTCCCTAGGCATGTGGAGAGTTGTGGCTCCAAAAGTGACGTAGACAAACCTAATACAAATCCAAGTATGGCCCTATGGATCCAAAACTAAATGCATCAAGATAACTTTATTGACTAAAAATAAATAACTGAAGTAGAGTCAATCTAATGGGGCTTCTTCAATCCAAATCGAATCCAAATTATGTTGTCGATTTTTGATGATTCTGATGCTTGCATCAATTCTCCTAGGATGGAGAGAACTCGATCTTATCGAGTGTGGGTCGATTTCGCTCCAGTGATGCTTAAGCAAATCAAGATCAATGTGCTGTAGCTTTTCTTCAGTGATCCAAATATCTTCAGACTTCAATCGATCTCGCCATCTGATCAAATACCGCTGATAGCCTCAACTCCGAATGAAGAAGATCTGATCATCCAAAATTCTCTCAATTTGATCGTATTTTGCTGACATTTTGGCTGGTGGACACTTAGGAACAGGCTTGCTCTCAAAGGTTGGTTCAAGTTCAAATGGCTCACTAGGTATCTGAGTTGGCTCTTTATAGATGACGAGATCTATAATATTAAAGTAGAGCTAATTTCAAAATCAGAAGGCAAGTCCACAACATATGCATTTGGTCTGATTTTCTTTATGATCTTAAACGAACCTGTTCCTCGGGCATGTAACTTCTTCACAGTTTTGGGTTGAAACTGTTCAGGCCTTAATCGAACCATCACATAGTCTCCTTCCGCAAACTCTTGGGCACGTCGATAAGAATCTGTATTCTGTTTATAAACTTTATTGCTAATGCTAATTTTTTTATTGATCTCTTTATGCAAACTCTTAACATGCTGTGCAAATGACTCCGTAGATTCAAAAATTCTAGCATGCACGGGTAGTGGGATGAGGTCTGTTGATTTTCTAGTTTGATATCTATGAACTACTTCAAAAGGACTTATGCCAATGGACCTATTAACAGAGCTATTATATGCAAATTTGGTTCGGAGCAATAAAAGATCCCAGTTACCTATATGTTCCTCAATCAAGCAATGCGACAGATTTTCAAGACTCATATTGACCACTTCGGTCTGATCGTCCGTTCGTGGGTGATAGACAGAAGAAAATTTTAGTTTTGTGCCTAAAAGGTGTTATAGAGCTTTCCAAAAGTAGCTCATAAATTTAACATCCCTTTTAGATACAATGATTTTAGGCAATCCATATAGTTTAACAATCTCATTAAAGTATATCCTTGCAACTTTTGACACGTCGGACGTTTGGCAATAGGATAAGAATGGGCAATTTTTAAAAATCTATCTACAACCACTAGAACAGAATCATGCTTCCTAACTGTCCTAGGTAATCTCAAAATAAAATCCATACTAACATCTTATCAAGGACAGTCTGGTATAAGTAAGGGTGTATATGGATTGGTATTTTATTTTCTCTGCTTGGCCACGTCACACATTCTACACTGGGCAACAATTTGAATGATATCTCTTTTCAAGCTTGATCAAAAGAACTGAGCTTCTACCAACTTTATGGTTTTATTCCTACCAAAGTGTCCAGCTAATCCTCCAGCATGTAGTTTCTAAACTAAAAAATCTCTTAAAGATGTACGGGGGACACAGCCTAGTTTCTCTAAACAGGTAACCATCCTGAAAAGTGTATTCACTATATTCTATAGATGGTCCTTTACATAAAGCAATAAGTTTGCTACCAAAATTTGGACACTCCTCATAATCTTCTTTAACCTTATCAAAATCAACAATTTCTATACTAATGGTGGACAGCAAAGTATGATGATGATTCAGGGCATCAGCAGCGTGATTCTTTACACCCGCATGGTGTTTCAAAATAAAAGTATAGGCTTGCAAAAACTCGACCCACCTATCATATCTCAGTTTCTTTTAAAAATTTAGGAATCAGAGGGCCTCATGGTCAAAGTATAAAATAAATTCTTATGGTAGTAGGTAATATCTCCAGTATCTTAAAGCTTAGATCACCACATAAAACTCTTTATTGTAAGTAAAATATCTGAGTTTAGAATCGTTAAGTTTCTCGCTAAAGTATGCTACCGGATGATCTTTTTGACTAAGGACACCACCAATCCCAACTCCTGATGTATCGCACGCTACTTCAAAAATTTTGAAAAAATCAAGTAGACGTAAGACTAAGGCATAGGTCATCTTGTCCTTAATGTATAGGAAGGCTTTATTGGCTGTCCTAGTCCATTCAAAATTTTTCTTTCTAATACAGTTAGTGATGGGAGCGACTATGGTGCTAAATCCTTTTATGAACCTACAGTAAAAGATTGCTAATCCATAAAAACTCTGCACGTTATGCACACTCTTAGGTACCGACCACTCAACTATTGCTTTAATCTTTTCAGAGTCGGCAGACACACCATCAGAGATAACAACAAAATCTAACAAGATGATATGATATGGTCTATCATAAAAAGTATACTTCTTAAGATTGGCATACAAGCTTTCCATTCTAAGAACTTGGCACACTCTTCGGATATGGTCAAGATGGTCCTTCCTAATTCGACTATAGATCAAAATATTATCAAAATATACGACTACAAACACTGCTATAAATGGTCGTAGTACTTGGGTCATCAACTTCATGAAAGTACTAGGGGCATTGGTTAATCTAAATGGCATCACCATCTACTCATATAAATTATCTTTTATCTTAAAAGTAGTTTTTCACTCATCTTCTGATCTAATCCTTACTTGATGATAACCACTCTTAAGATCAATCTTAAAAAAAATTATGGCTCCGGCCATCATATCTAGCATATCATCTAACCTAGAGATGAAAAAATGATACTTAATGGTGATCTTGTTAATGGCACGGCTATCTATGCACATCCTTTATGTACGATCTTTCTTTGGAGTCAATAGTATAGGAATCATGCAAGAACTCAAACTCTCTCTCACGAACTCTTTTTTTATCAGCTCTCCAACTTGTCTTTGTAGCTCGGCATGCTCAGTAGGGTTCAACCTACAGTGGGGCAAGTTGGGTAGGATAAATCCAAGAACTAAATCAATGGCATGTTCAATGTTTCTCATAGGTGGTAAGTAATCTGAGAGATCTTTAGGAAAGACATTATGAAACTCACTAAGAAGGCTAGCTACTTTTTTGAGATAATCTACGTTAGGGTCCTCACAAACTTCTCTTGTAACAAGCATCCAAACTGGTGATCCTTCACTCATGATCGTCTCTAATTTTTTAGCACCTATTAGATAGAGGCTTTTCTTCTTGATATTTTTTTTTGATCCATTGCCTATCTTTCTATTGGTAGCCTTAGGTAGAGAAGGATTAATCGTGATCTTCTTATCCTGATGAGTAAACTATAGAAGTTAGTTTGGCCATAAATCGTAACATCATTGTCAAACAGTCAAGGCCAACCTAATATGATACTTCTGACTTCCATGGGTAAGATATCGCACCAAACATGATCCTGATAAGAATGAAGCTAGATGAAAATACGGTACCTAAATTTGATGAGAATAGAAGAGGAATCTATCCAAGACATACGGTATAGGCTGGGATGATTTACAAGAGTTAATCCTAATCACTTAATCATATCGGTGAAAATAGCATTGATACAGCTACCGCTATCAATGATCACCTTACAAATTTGATCGTCAAATTTTATGAAGATATGAAAAATAGAGGTCCTACACCAGTCTTCACTTTTCTTAGTCCGTGCTAGAATATACCTAACGACTCCAAGCCTAAGGTCTGACTCGGGTGCAACATAACCTAGGATGTCCTCAGTACTCTTAAACTACTCGGCTAAGTCTGGATTAGCTTCATAAATTTTTTTCTCAATATTTTCTAGGATCTCTTCTTCTAATTCTTCCACTAATAATGATCGGTAGGGGCATTGTGCAGCAAAGTGACCGTAACCATGGCATTTGAAGTAATGGGATCGAAAACTATTTTCTTTTGATAACTCTCCTATAGCTCTTTTTTCTTGATCTTTTTTTCTCTCAATAGGGTCTGTAGGTGGAGGTCTATTACTAGAGCTTGATTAATATTGGGTCTCGATCCAGAAGAGGCTATTCGCTGGGTTCAAGTTGATGGGAAGATAAATATCTAGAAAATCTCTCAAAGTCTAAGGCAAGTTGATAAGTTTGTTTTAATGTAGTTATCTCTTACAAAAGGAGCTCATGCTAGATATCCTCTCATAATCCAGCTCTAAATTTGGATAAGGTAACAACCCTATCTTCGACTACTCCATATCTCATGAGGTACTCATCAAATCTCGTGATGTACTCAATGACCGAACTATTTCTTTGAGTAAGTCTCTGTCATTGATCTAAAAGTCTTTGTTGATGGGAGGTGGGGAGGTACTTCTTTCTGAGTTTTTCTTTCATCTCATCCTAGATTTCTTTCGGATCTTGTCTTCTTTAGTTAAGAAGATGCTCGATACTTTCTTAATAAAGTCGGGCTTGCCTAACCAACTTTATGCTAGCAAATCTAACTCTCCTGGCTTTAGATATTTCATACCATCCAAAGTAGTGGTCCATGTCCGATTTCTAGTTTAGATACTCTCTTGGATCTAGACAACCATCAAAACTTGAGACTTAGATCTTTACATTCCTAAGGACATGCTCATCTTGATCGAATTGATTATGGTGCGGGTGTGCTCCTATAGATCGATCTAGTTCTATGTTCCTATCTCTCTATCCTATAGGCAGTTGGGGAGACTTAGTTTTAGTTTATTTCTGTCTAGCTTCTTCTAATACTACTATTCTCTCATCATGGCTTTCATAAAATTTTTTATATCATCAAACTTTTTAGTCAGAGCATTAATGATGGTTGCTATATTGGGGTCCATGTTGGTGTTGGGTGGAGAAGTAGGATGTTGGTATCGAGTACTTGATCTAGTGATCATATAAATCTAGGATGCAGAAATAAGGTGCAGTAAGAAAATTAAAATATCAGAAAGTAAATTATAAAATTTAAAATATAAAAAATTAACTTACAAAAATTTAAATTGCTGAATTTAAACGAAAGCCCTAATCAACCTAGCTCTGATACCAAATTAATGTGAGATAATCCTAATGAAAAGAGAAAGAAACCAATCATAAAGATCAAGCTCCCTTTAGTTCATCAATAACAAATCACGTCCGGCCAAGGACATCATTATTCTCAGGATAGATAGTATAGTTGCCTATACTCTGCTCAGGAGGTATGATTGATTGATATGAGACCAAAGTGAGATCAATCTAAATGATGCAGATGAATACCATTCTAAAGATCAGTAAATAACTAGCAATAAAAATGTACATAAATAGATAGCAAAAATTAAACATGCTCATGAGTAAATATAAAAAAAAAATATGAATAGGATGAGAGAGAGTAAAATATTAAATCTGTGAGAAAATCTGAAAAGATGGTAACAATCCGGATCGTGGTAGTTAAGAAACTATTCTGATTAGGGCTCTTAATCTTTTAACCAAACAGATTCATCGATAAAGAATTAGGTCTTTACGAATATCGGATCTAACAAAAAAAATAAAAATCAAAGATCAATTGAGAAGAAACAAAGGTCCTTGATAGCATATGATCTGTAGAATAAGAAATCATTTTTTTCTCTCATCACGTTAGATGAAAATTCTGGAGGAGACAGATCTTCTCTTGGTGGGATAGACTTGTATGGATAGATGGTGGAGTTGAATTAGGGTCGTAGGAATACTGGATCTCAAGTAGATGAAGATTAAAGGGATAGAAAAGAAAGTGGACCTCATATCCTCTCCTGATAAGGCGATTTTGGATCTCACACCCTCTTCCTCTCGAAGTAATTGATACAAGTATTTATGGAGTTTGTAAAATTATTCATTATTCTCTTTATGAAAGATACAAAGATTTATATAGGACTCTAAGAGTCCTATTTCTTTAGGAATCCCTTATTTTTTATAAGAAAGAAATCAATCATCCCACAAAAAAAGTAAAGTATTATGTCTGGTTTTCAAACAAAGTAATCAACTATGAAAAAGAAATCAGCCCTTCAACAAAATAAGTAGGAAGCCAAGAACTCTAGGAAAGAAATGAAACTTTATGTGGGCGCTTGATATTTGGCACAACTTGGCATGAGGATCCTTGGGCACGGCACATATTGGTATGCATATTTTCTCCCTGGGTGTATAGAGAGTTGTGGCTCCAAAGGTGATGTGGACAAACCCAATACAAATCCAAGTATGGCCCTATAGATCCAAAACTAAATGTATCAAGATAATTTTATTAATTGAAAATAAATAAATGAAGTAGAGTTAATTTAATGGGGCTTCTTCGATCCAAATCATGTCGCCGACTTCTAATGGCTCTGATGTCCGCACCAATTAGGTACATCTTTTCCTACTATTTTTGCATCTGTCAACTTCAATTGAGATAATATTTTTTCAAATTTTTGATACAAAGCAGGTGACCTATTCAACAAACTTATAGTATCTTGAAATTTTTGCAAAAACTCTCCAACCTTTGCTAATCCATCTTGAACAATCAAATTAAGAATATGTACACTACATCGTACATGAAACAATGCACCAGACAAATAAAACAATGATTTCTCACAAAGCCATATTGTTAATTGTCTGACCATTACATCATTTGCACTTGCATTATCAACAACCATTGAAGAAATTTTCTTATCCAAATTCCACTCTAATAACAAATCATAAATAAAATGAAACAATGTCTCACCATCATGTGGATATCGAATCTTTTTGAATGCAATGATTTTTTTCTTCAATTCCCAAACATCAGATATATAATATGCAGTTAAGCATGCATAAGCAATATTTGAATAATCAGAAGTCTATATATCAGTAGTAAAGGTAATCCTACAAGAAAGTGCATCAAAGTAATCATATAACTTTGCCTTTTTCTCCCAATAAATATTCAATATATCACTCCTGATTGTATTACGACTTACAAGCTTAAAATTTGGATTCAATCCAGCATAAAATTGTTCAAAAAAGTCATGTTGAACCATGTTAAAAGAGTAGTTATGCTTAATAATCATTTTTGCCAAATCTCTTCTACTCTTTTCTTGGTCAAACTTGTAAACTGCCTCATCACAAAAGCCTTTAACTATAGTAATTGATTGTCACACGGCTCTTCCATCATTTTTTTTTCTAAAAATACATGAGTTAAGATGTTTTCTCAAGTGACTAGTTTCTTTACTACTATCACCACAAAGTTTTTTCTTACACCAATTACATCTAGCAATGTCATTACCATTTTGATATTTAACCTTAGTGAAATCATTCCATACCGGTGATATCAACTTCCTTTTATGACCAGCAATGTTGTTGGGTGTAGATACAATTGTCTCATCCTTAATTAGCTCCACAGGTGTGCTTACATTTTGTTCAACTCCAACATTAAAATTTTTAGCACTTGATATTTTCCAAAATTTAAAACAAATCACATAAGAAAAGATGGCTACAAATGGATCCACAAGATATTACCAATACTTTGATAGCAATCACATTAGAATATTTATCAACAAATTGATCCACAGGATATTTACCAATCCTTACCTAGAAAAAAATAGATCAGTGAGGGCATGGCAGATCTCAGTAGCTAAGGTGGCCTTGGTGTCGGGGTCCGACGAGCGATGGAGAGGGAGAGGAGGTCGGGATAGTGAAGGGTAGTGGCAAAGAGATCGGACTGCAATGGAGGATAGTAGTGGAGAGAGAGAGGTGGCTTGAATGGCAGCGAAGACGATGCGAGGTAGAGGGATGGGGCATGGAGCAGTAGAGCCACGGAAGGCAGCAGCAGAGGGAAAGAGGTGGAGAGGAGATCGGATCTCCGCAGAGAGAGAGAGAGGAAGCTGGGAGCAGAAAAGGAGGGAGGGCTCGATGCTGTTAGAGAGATCGAATCTCGATAGAGGGATCTCGATGGAGAGGGAGAGTGGAGACTGAGAGATAGAAAGAAGGAGAGAGGGAGACAGAGAGACAGAGAGAGGGAGAGGATCTTCTCTCAGAGTGGATCTCCTCTATCCACAACCTTGGTGTCAGAGTTTGGCCACCGACGAGCGAATCTCATGGTGGAGAGGGAGAGGCAAAGCACCCAGAGTGGGAGAGGAGGGGAGGGAGAGGCACCATTAGGAGATTAAGAGACTCAGAGAGGAAGAGAGGGAGACTGAGAGACTGAGAGAGGGATAGGGAAATTTTAGGGCTTCTTTGCCTTTTGAAAATTTTAGGCCATTGGATCTCTGATCTAACAACTCAAAATATTTTTAATATATATATATATATTATTTGGGTCCCATGTCTATCAGGTCTGGGTATTAAATATCCAGACCCTATCCATATTAAATATCCAGATCCTATCCATTTACATGATGGTTTATCGGGTCTAGATTTGGATCTGGGTAAATGGGTCCAGTGGTAGTACCAGATCTAGATCCGTCGGATAAATATCCATGGGTCTCGAGCTTGGACCCAACCTGTTGACAGCTCTAAGCCCACTTGCCCATTTTTTGCCCTCAGCATCCTTGCGACACAATCAAAAAATATCCTGTATGACTCTTTTAGTAAAAATTTCTATTTTCTTAAAAAAAAAGAAAAAAAAACTTTTGCATTCGACATTGCCCCATAGAGAAATCAAATGGTAGAGGACAGATCAGATGTGGTGATCCCTATAAGCTATATTGTATGAAAACTTGAAATCCACTGAGCCTTATGTTCTTACCCTTTTTTTTTTCTTTTCATTTCTTTGTCCAACTATTCCTCCGACAGCGACAGTGCTATCATGGTTGTCCTTACTGCCACTAATGATGGTAAACTCTGTGCTTTATGACTATTCAAGGATAAATTTTTTATTTTTATTTTTATTTTGTTCAAACTGAATGAATCAAATTAAACTAAAATAATTTAGTTTAATTTGCACAAGATAAATAGTTTAGGTTGGCTTCAAATAATGTCAAAGAAAAATATTTGACTTGTACTACAAGAAAATAAGATTTTTTTGATGGAATTATTTGTGACATAAATATTTTCATCATAAATAATATTATTTACAATACAAAAGTAGTTTATTATTTATGGTGAAAAAATATTTTTATCATAAATAATATTTATTTATGATACAAAAAAGAGTTTACATCATAAATATTAAATTATTTATGACATAATTTTGCATCACAAATAATTGATAAAAATTACAAATATTAAAATAAAATTTCATCGATTATTTATGATGTAAACTTTTTTCATTGCAAATATCAGTTATTTACAATGTAAAATCGACTTTCTATCATAAATATTTAGTTATTTATGATGCAAAATTTCCATCGCAACTAATCATCAAAAATCAAAAATTTTTTAAAAAAATAAATATCAGATTATTTGCAATGTAAAGTTTTATATCACAAATAAGTTATATTTATGATGTAAAATAAATTTTCTATCATCAATATTAGATTATTTATGACATAAAATTTACATCATAAATAATCAATAAAAATAAAAAATTTTAAAAAAATAAATAGTAGATTATTTATAATAAAAATTTATTCATCATAAATCATCGATATTTGCAAAATTTCCATCACAACTAATTGATGAGAATTAAAAATTTTTTAAAAAATAAATAGTAGATTATTTATGATGTAAACTTAATCATCGTAAATAATTACTCTTGGTGACACATAATAGATTTAACATCATAAATATTTAATTATTTATGATGTAAATTTTTTATTATAAATAATAAATGAAAATTAAATTTTTTTTAAAAAATAAATATTAGAATATTTATAATGTAAAAAATTTACATCATAAATAATTCATATTTATGATGTAAAATAGATTTTGCATCGCAAATATCAAATTATTTGTGATATAAAATTTTATTATAAATAATCAATGAAAATAAAATGATTTTTAAAAAATAAATATCAGATTATTTATAATATAAATATTTTATAAATTAAAAAAATAATTTAAATATTTTATGATCAATTTTTTGGTCATAATTTTTTTTAATATTTTATAACCAAAAAATCAATCATAAATATATTGTACAATCGAATATAATTTTTTTTTATTTTTTTGAATATGATATAATTTTTAAATTTAAAACCCATCTTAACCATTTATTATCTAAATAATTATTATTAGAGTATCATCATAAAAGACCATATTGATTCGATAGTCCTAGCTTTGTCGATCAATAAAATTTGATTTTGATGGTCACGAATGACTGCATGATGATCTGATAGATAGAGATTATCGATGGATCTATAAACTTCCAATGATAATTTTAATGATATTTTTAGTATACTATTAAAATTTTACTTCAATCAGACATCATTATCGTGGTCAATTTAGCATCGGATGATTTGGATCATTAAATAAAAAATGAATGATCAAAAGGCCAAACAGCATCTAATTATAAGATAATTTTTTAAGATAAATGATCTTTGCTACTACTTTGATCATTTATATGGTGGTGATCATAAAATTCAAACCACACGTGTATAAACCATTCAAAACTCTATGTCTCTTGATACTCATTCTTAAAGTCCTTAAGTAATTATACTCGTATTTTTATAAGATCTACTTAATGTGGATAGTTCATATATGTGTGGTTTAAATTTTATGATAGCCACCATAGAAATGATCAAAGTAGTAGCAAAGATCATTTATCTAAAAAAATCATCTTATAATTGGACGTCGTTTAGCCTTTTGATCACTTATTTTTTATTTAATGGCTCAAATTATCTCATACTAAATTGACTATGATAATGATATCTTATTGAAGTATAATTTTAATAGTATGCTAAAAATATCACTGAGATCATCATTATAAGTTTTTGGGTCCATCGGTGGTCTCTATCTATCAGATCATCATGCGATTATTCGTGACTATTGAAATTAAATTTTATTGATCGACATAACTAGAGCTATTGGATCCAAATGATTTTTTGTAATGATACTTTAACGATAATTATTTAGATAATGAATGATAAAAATAGACTTTAAATTTAAAAATTATATCATATTCAAAAAAAATAAAAAAATATACTATAAAAATATAAAATTTTTATGATGTAAAATATTTTTTATCTTAAATAATTTATTATTTGAGATAAAAATTTTATTTATGTTATAAATATTAAATTATTTATGATAAAAAATTTCCATCACAACTAATTGACAAAAAATTTAAAATTTTTTAAAAAATAAATAATTTGCAATGGAACATTTATATCATAAATAATTTAATATTTATGATGTAAAAGAGTTTTACATCATAAATATTTTTTATTTATGATGTAAAATTTTAGTCACAAATAATCTATAAAAATTTAAATTTTTTTTTAAAAATAAATAGTAGATTATTTGTGATGAAAAATAAGAGTCACAAATAATTAGAATTATCATGGTAAATTTTTTTTTGAAATTTTTTTGTTAAATTCTTTTAAAGTGAAAAATTTTTAGAGAAAAAATTTTTTTTGATGGAAATTATTAGCAACAAAAATTTTATTTTCATCAGTAATAATTATTATTAGTGACGTATATTTTATTTTCATCGTAAATAAGTTTTTTTTGAGAATTTTTTTTGGTTAAATTTTTTTTAGAGAAAAAAATTTTTGAGAAAAAATTGATAAAAATTATTAGCGATAGAAATTATATTTTCATTACTAATAATTAATTTTAGTGACATAAATTTTTCATTGCTAATAATTACTCGTTAAAAATTCTATAAAAATCCTAGATCACTGTTAGATATGTGTCCTAGAAACTAATTATTGACTGATATATTTTATAATTTCAGGACCTAATCTTATACTTATAATATTTTTATTATTAATAAATTTTTTTTTAATCATAGTTATGTATCCATGATTTATCCTAAAAATTAACAAAGATCATTTTTTATATATTCTCAAGGTGTTGAGAATTTGAGACATACTTTAATTAGTAGTTAGTTTTTAAATGCTCCTGATCAAAAGATCATCATGGAGGACAGTGATCAATCCATTCGAGATCGATGTACAGTTCACCTTCCTTATGGGTAGATGATTCTCGGATCTACAGTGTAGGGACACTGGGGTGAAGATACAGGTGGTTGTTAGATAACTTGTACTGAGTGTGATCAATATAAGAAACCACTTAGATGTCTACTCACTCATCAGTGATTGACTTGATGCTGTAGTGGTGTGAGTAGTCCTTTGACCTGCGGTATCATCGACTATTCGCAGTGAGGCTATTGAGTTTGATTGCATATTTTCTTGGTCCCTAGCCATTCAAGCCCTTGCTATATATGTTGGCTATAGTAGATTCAGATTTGCTATTGGGAGCAGGATACACCTAGATAGAATTTATTGATCTTGATAGAAAAAGAGAAGTCCTATGTAATTTGCGAGACTGAGTTCAGAAAGTCTTTGGCCAAAACAAGTGTGAATACTGAAAAAAATTTTTCATGAGATTCTCAAATAAACTCAAGTCAAGCCAATTTTGCATATGACTGATAATGGGGTCTGATGAGTTCTCCATAACCTCCATCAAGTCAGAACTCATGATCGAATGACTGAATCATACGATAACTATACTTAGGGGTTCATACTTTCATTCTACTGGATTGTCACTATATACTGCTAGATATCACTGGTAGACTGTGGAACTCATTGAGCATCGTCTTGATGATCGATGATCCTCGAAAGATAGAGTTAAAATTATTTCAGCCTATCGAAAGGAGTTTCGTTGATATTGTGATAGAGATCACAATATATCTCACTACTAGATAGAATGGAACCTATGGGGTCACACATTAAGAGATTTAATCTTGAATTTACTAATTATGCTAATGAAGTTCTAATTGGATTAGAATTTATTGAAATTCTATTGGATTTAAGAGAACTTTGCTAGTATATGGTTAAACCCAATTTTTCTCTGGACTTCGATTGGATCAAATCCATAGCCTTGAACCTAACTTAAATCCATTGAGTTTAACTAGGTACCTAATTATAAGTCTAAGAGGATTAGATCATGTCAATGAGTTGGCAATCTAATCTTTTTTTTTTCTCCCTTAATATTTTCTTTTGAAGCAGGAAATTGATAGAAAGAAGAAAGGAGGTGCAAGCCTCCCTTTTTTGCAGGACCAAGGGGTGCCAACCCCTTGAATGGTGTGAGGATGAGAGAGGGGCCCACCCCCTCTTTTTGGCTTGGTGTGGAAGGAGAGAGAGGGGCCACACCCCCTCTCTTGTATCAAAAACTCTAGAAGGGGCACCAAGGATTGGCGCCCCAACTACCTGCCTCTTTAGATGAGGGGCGCCCACTCAATCTGCCTTGTTTGCTGTGGGGCACCCCATTTGCTTGCCAAAAGATGTGAAAACCCTATCAATTAAGTTTAATTTTAATAAAAAATAATTAGATTAAAAAGGTAAAAATTTTTATGAGATAAGGACTAGCCTTTTTAGGTTGATTGATTCTTGATTTGGAATCAAGAAAAAAATTATATAAAAAGATAGTCTCTTAGAGTTTTAATTAATTATTTTATTGATTAAAAATTAGATCTCTCTCTCCTCTCCATGCCTCCTCACCCTCTTTCCCTCTTCTCTTTCCCATGCCTAAGGGTTAGGTGTCCATCATCCACATGCTTGAGTTGAGAAGGATCTCTTCTACAGTAAGGAACGAGGAGAAAAAGACTACAGTTCAAGGGTTGAAGTTGTAGTCAAGATTAATTATTGATCAAGGTTCAAAGAGACTGAGATCCTACTTAGAGAAGAAAGATCTACCATGAGAAGAAGGATTCAAGGTTGATCCTGGTGGATACTTGTAGAAGTCGGATACCTGTGCGGCTCAAGGACCTTCGGATCTAAGATCATCGATAGCAGTGTACTTCAACCCATGCAAAAGTATTGAGATTCAATCTCATCTTTATTTTTATTTTTAAATTATATATATATCTTTATTCCAAAGCTCGGATAGGATTAGATATGATCTAATGCATGTGGGGTTAAAGGGTTTAACCTAGTTCTTTTTCGCTGCTATTCAAATATTTTTTGAAATCTATGCATGCATCCTACCCAATTTTCTAACAGTGGTATCAGAGCCACTAATTTTTAAGATATATATAATCTGATTATTAGTCTTAGTTCTAAAAGTTTAGATGATTTAAAATTGATCTTGTGCTGGTATAAGGTTATCTTGGTATAGGATTTACCCAACATATTGAAAAGGTTGTCCTAGCATAAGATTGATTGATTTTGAGAAATATTTTCTAAATGATTAAACTAATCTTTTAGATCTAAAAATTGATGTATATGATATATCTTATTTCATATTTAGATCTAAAATTATAGTGATTAAATGTTCGCATCAAACTGATATAAAATTATCCTGATATAGAGTTTACCCCCTATATTGAAAAGGTCATCTTAGTTTGATGCGAATCAATTTTTTGAAAAATATTTTCAAAATATTTTAATCATTATTTTAGATCTAATTATATATGTATTTGATATATATATTTTTAGTTTTAGATTTAAAATTTAGTGTATATGTGATATATATTTATAGTTTAGATCTAAAACTGCATATATGTGATATATGACATTAGGTTTAGATCTAAAACTATTTCAAGATTATAAGCCACTAATGCATGCAATGAAATATAATCTAAAAATTATTTTTAGAATCTAAAAATTATATTATTGCATGTGGGTATGGGTTGAATAAATTAGGTCTAATGATCAAACTACAATTAGAGTCAATTGATTAGATCAGACTAGAATCCTTTGTCGATTTTGAGTAGTTGATTGAACCTAATTAATGGTTGATTAGGATTGGTCACATCAATTTATATTTTGATGTAAATTGATTGATTCAAGATCAAATTTGGCTCAGTGGTTCGGGTTCATTTCAATAGGTTAACTTGATCGATTCTAATCGATCAATTTGGTGTCTGAAGTAAGTATTTAGATGGTGGTTATTTAATTAGTTTTGTTGTCTGATCTAGCTAATTATGATTGATGTCTAAGGAAAGCAATGGAGGGATCTCCACTCATCTTAACTTACCTGACCATTTTGGGAGATTCAATTTTGCACCAGGTTACTTGTTGACTCGAGTTCACCCATGCTGACAGGATGGTCAGACATATGGATATGCTTATCTGAATTTGATCAATCGGATGTTAGATCTGTTGATTTAGAAGAGACCTAAATCTAAAACTCCTCACTAAATATTAAGTCTAGAGGTCTTCCATCATTGTAGAGATGCGGATGCCTTTCTGGCATTGATCGTTCTCAGTTGGTTACAATGGTTCGATTGTATCGAAAAAGGTACAATCACTCTATGGGCATTTGATGCCCCAGGGTAGAGATAGGATTAGGCTCAATAACTATTAGGTGAGTGTCCTAATGATGGCTTTGTACCTGTTGGTGAATGATGGGTCTGACTTAATTAAGAAATATGTCAATAACTGTTAGGTGAAGCCACAGGACTTAGAGACCAAGCCCGCTGCATCTTGCTTAGTGAAGCAATAGATAAGATTTTATCCACTCATTGGTCTATGCTCATCAATAACTGTTAGCTGAGATGTGTATAGATTAATGAGACCGCAGTACCCACTTGAAATTGATCACGTATAGGTTTTTATTTTTTTATTCGAGGAGTGTGGGAGATTCGAGAAAATAATGAGAGCCTTGTTTGCTTTTAAAGTCTCTAGAATAAATATTTTTATAAGTATAAATATCTAACTTGAAACTGTTCTCTCTGCAGATAACCATGTCGAGTGCAAATTCTTTAGCTGTATCCTCGACACCAATAGGTTGATCGGTATAAACTACAAAGACTGACTTCAAAATTTGAGAATCATTCTTAGTTCTAAAAAACTTACCCATGTCCTTGACCAGGATGCGCCTGTGTTGCTAGCTCGTCCATCCCCTAATCAACAAGCCATACTTGAAAAGTAGATGGATGAGGATAATAAGACAAAGTGTTATATTTTAGCATCCATGTCCAATGATCTTCAGCGATAGCATGAAGATATGAGGACCGCCAAAGAGATGCTGACTCACCTGCAAGAATTGTACGGTGAGCAGAGTCACACAGCTTACTTTGAAGTCTCTTGGAGACTATTCAGAGTGAAAATGCATGATGGACAGTCTGTCAATGATCATTATTTGACAATGATCATGGACATCGAAGAGCTTCAGAAGCTCGGGATGAATATGGATAAGGAATTGCAAGTGGATTGGATCCTCTAGTCTCTTCTTGATTCGTATGGGTAGTTCATCATAAAGTACTATATGAATAAAATTGATAGCATTTTGTCTGAATTACTGAACATGCTGGTAATAATAGTGGATACCTCGAAAAGTTCAAGGGGTACAGTTCTGACTGTGGAGCGGGCTTCCTCTAAGAGAAAATCTTCTTTCAATAAAAAGAAGAAGCCTACAAAGAAGCAAAAGAACGAGATCAAGTCCAAGAAGTAGGTTCTGAAGAAGGCTGATGATAAAAAAAGTGTTTCCATTGCAACGTCGAAGGCCACTGGAGAAGGAACTGTCTGACCTATCTGATGATTGTCAAGAACAAGAAGAAAGATGGATCTTCTGAAGGTATGTCTGATATGTTTGTAATTGAAACTAATCTAATGATTTTTTCTTCTTCTAGTTGGATTCTAGATTCTAGTTTAAGTGCTCATTTATGCATTTCTATGCAGAGTCTTGAAGAAGTTAGAGGGCTGAGAGAAGGTGAGATCACTCTCCGGATCGGTAATGGAGCAAGGGTTGCTGCTGTAGCCATCAAGATCTATCCTTTGAGATTGTCATTAGAAATTATTTTAATTTTGAAAGACTGCTATAATGTACCTATAGCCAGTAAGAATTTAATTTTCATGTCTGTATTGGTATAGGATAATTATAATTTTTATTTTAATAAAGATATGTGTTTAATTTATTTTGAAAATAAAGTTGTTACACGTGCTTTCTTGATTGATGGTCTTTATTATTTGCATATGGATGCAGGTGTCAATATTAATGAGCGAACTGTGAATGCCATAGGATCTAAGAGATTTAGAGATAGTATTAGCCAAAAGTATCAGTGGCATCTTAGGCTAAGCCATATAGGAGAGGATAGACTCAACAAACTGAAGAAAGATGGTCTTGGATTATTGACTTTCGAGTCTTATATGATTTGTGAGTCCTGTCTTTAAGAAAAAATAGCTAAACTGCTCTTTGTGGGACAAAAGAAAAAGACCACTGAGATATTAGCCCTACTATGCACTGACATATGTGGTCCATTTGATGTACAAGCTAGGGATAGCTATGTCTACTTCATAACCTTTATTGATGATTCTTCATGATATGGATTTGTATATTTGATGCACCATAAGCCTAAAACCTTTAAAAAATTCATAGAGTTCAGACATGAAGTAGAAAAATAGATTGAAAAACCCATAAAGATTTTTTGATCAGATCGAGGAGGTGTTGGGAATAGTGTCCCAAAGTCGATCGTCAGCCTGTTGACGGTTGTGCTCATTTTTGTATTTGTACATGAATTATGAATTAATAAAAATTATTTTGGCTTTTTTTATTACAAAATATTTCATCTTCTAATGAACTCCTATGTTGTGGAGAAGTCCTTAAGACTATTTAGACTCGACAAAGGAGGATTTATCGTTTAGTCCTTAAATCTGTTCGTGACCAAATGATATGTTGTTACCAAAGACAACAACGTTTATCAAACATAGACCGTTGTGTGCCATATAGGTTGGTTGTCCTCTTAACCAATGAGTGTGGAGACACTGGTATGGCATACGGTGAGATGTAAGGGTACATCTGCACTAAACATGACCGACTCCAGAGCTATTTCTGTTGTCAAGATTTGCTCCGATGGAATATGGGTATAAATATCCCTCCGATCTGAGACCACCACGGTGACTTGTAAGCAACTCACTGCACTTAGGCACTGGACTATCTGAATTTTTAATTCAGTGACGGAAGGTTGCTGGGTGTAGTCAAGTACTTGACTTGTCGGTGCGTATGTCAAGATGGGATTGACCACTCTAGTTTAGGAGCTGTGTACAGTGGTATTTCAATTTAGCAAAATCTTGGCTAGAGTAGTCCTTGTGAGGAGTCACAGGACTGTTTGAGTTGAGCACGATTCGGATGATCTGATCAGGGTTGACAGTTTAACCCTGAGTCATCCTAAACACAGAGGTCAAAAGGATGAATTTACAGTAACCATATTCACGTAGGTTCTGAGTATTGCGATTGTGACCATTCGATCTATCCGATCGTCGGGTACCATTGCTAGATGGTCACTTCGATTAGTACAAGAATTGGTTCCTGTGCTACCGACTTAGGTTCGAACCTACGGGGTCACACACATTAGAGGTTCCTATCTGATCTGATGGCTGATGAAGAGTCCTAATACTCATGGACTATGAATCCGACGTGTCTGAGACTCTGTGATCGAGAATCAAGATTCTCTGATCATGAGTCCCACACATTTTGGGTATCGGGGTCAAGAGTCCCACTGATTTGGGACTCTTCAATCAGGGTTACATGTCGATGAATTCTGATGCCCGATTACCCATCAGATTTGGACTCAATATTTATGAGAGATTTAATTAATGATTTGATCACTAATTAACTCAATTTGATTGAGTAATTAGTTTTGGGTCAAGTCCAATTGAATTGGATTCAGTTGGGTTTGACCCGATTAGGTTAAGAGTTGACCTAATCATCAAGATGGTTTGGTCCCTGATTTGATCAAGAATTGGGCTTAGTCAATTTTTGATTTGATTAAAATTTTATTGAGCCTAATTAAGCCTAATTAAATTGGGTTTAAATTTGTAACACCCAGCCCAAATTGGGTCCAGAATCAGCCACGACCCATAAAAAAAAAAATAGAAAACAGGGGAGAAGACTCCCGAAGGGAGTCTTCTTCCTCCGTTCACCGGCTCCCAATCGGAGTCGGAGACAAGCTCCCTCCGACCCTATTTAAGGAGGAGATCCCTCCTCTCTCCTTTCCATCAAAAATCCCAGGGCAAAACGGCGGCAATCACCAAAAATTCCTCACGGAGACCCATCACTGTGACGTCCAATTTCTCGCCGGAAAAGCTTCGCCGGCGACGGAGGTAAGCCTCCTCCCCTTCCTCTCTTCTCCTCCTTCCTTCCCGTGCCGATGTGCATGCTCACCGACGACCGGAGTCATCGGATTTTGTTGCGGAAGTAACCTTCATTTTTTTGACCATTTCCCTTTGATTCCGACGTCGGTGGTCACCGCCGACCACCGATTTGATCTCCTCTTGCCGTCGGATCATCTCTCCTTCGGCCACCGACCATCTCCGTGCCGGTTGTGCCGTCGGCTGGCCAATCAATGAGGGGATCAAAGATCCCCTGTTTCGGCCCAAAAGAAACCCGCGGGAAAGAAGAAAAGAAGAAGAAGAAGAAGGAAAAGAAAAAAAGAAAAAAAAAGAAGAAGGAAAAGAAAAGAAAAAGAAAAGGAAAAAGAGAAAAAAAAATAAATAAAGAAGAAGAAGAAGAAGAAGAAGAGAGAATTTTTCTCTCCCTCATTTCTCTCTTTTTTCTCTCTCCTCTCTCTACCTTCTCTCTCCAATTTCTCTCTTTAGATTCTCTCTCTAGATTTTTTTCTCTCTTTATGAATTTTATCTTTCTAGTATCTTTCTCTCTTTGATTTCATCACGGATCTTAGGATAAACTTAAGATGAAAGTAAGATGATCTGAGAGTGCTCCGAAATTCGTGCAGTAGATCTGATCCCAGTCCGATCCTATTCAAAATTTGTAACACTTGATTCATATTGAGTCACCCTGATAGGACCTTTGATGATCTCGATCATGATTGCCTCATCTGAAGGATATGAAGATTTCTCTCTCCACTTTCTCTCTCTACTTTCTCTCTCTAGAATTTTCTCTCTCTTCATGGATTTTCTCTCTCTAGAAGTTTTATGGATCAGTGGAGGATCTAGATATTTAGATAAATTCTAATTTTGATTAATCCTAAGAGAGGCCCTCGATTTGTGTTTTAGGATTGATTATCGATAATTTCTCTATATGTGATTTTTATATTTGATCAGAGTTATGAAGAGATACGATTGTCTGCACATGATATTGAGTGAAATATTTTGGTAAAAAAATTTATAAATCAAAGAAGAACATTGACTTCTGTGATTGGATCAGTCACCGATAAAGATAAGAATCTTTGTACATGATCATCATTATATATATTATTTTACCGTTGGTTTTATCTCATTGATTTTGCATCGTTGGATTTGAGATCGATAAATTTGTTATATCTGAGATACTGTTATTTATTTATGTGATTTTGAGCATGAGTATGTTATATCAATACATATGTATCAGCGATTGATGGTATGATTATATGGGTATGACATATTTATTACACTGCAAAATTTGAATTGATTAATGAAGTCAAATATTATAGTTTCATGAAAAAAAATAAAGAGAAAGAGAAATATGGTTTGGACTGACCTTGTCATGTGGAATAGCCTACCAGGAGCTTATGCCTGGGATAGCCCCCACAGGCTTATGTATGGAAGAATATGATCCGAGAAAGATCATGAAGAATTTGATCCTAGAAAGATCATGAATGATTTGATCCGAGAAAGATCATGGCCACTTTGATCCAAAAAAGATCATGAATATTTCGATATGAGGAAGATCACAGAAATCGATCCGAATAAAAGATCATCGCATGATCCTGGTAGTCCAAAGCCAAAGCCAAAGCCAAAGCTAAAAAGAAAAGTATTTAAGATGATGTAATAATAGAAGAAAATAGAAAAATAAGACATGAAACAATCGTTGAATAAAATTGTTTCACTTATTAATATATGATAATGCATCTCTTTTGATAAAACAGATAATCTATAAATGTTGCAGTATTCTGGACAGTGAACATTGACTTTTATGTGTTATTGCTTATCTTTATTTTCAGATTATATTATTATATTGGTGTGATATGAAATTTTTACTGGGCTGTAAAGCTCACACCCCTCTTTATCTTTCTTTTCTTCTCAGAGTTACAGGATGCTTATGATTGGCTATGGCCTGGATTTATGGGTGAGCAGAAGGATAAATAAGAGTGTCATAGTATCTAATCAGAGAATTGAAGAAATTTAATTTGTATCTATACAAGATTTTACGAATTATTGCTGAAATTAATTGTTATGGATGTTAAGGTTGTAACGATTTAATTTGGCCTTGCATATTCTTTAGGGCTTGCTCTAAGGAGTGTGCGGCCATCACGTATCCAATTCGGATGTTGGGTTCGGGACGTGACAGAATGGTATCAGAGCTTAGGTTTAAGATCACTAGAGATTATAAAGAGATATTAAAACTTTTTGTAAGATCAGTAGGATGTGACAGAGTGGCTTCTGAGCTTAGAGGTTAGGTTACGTTTATTTGGAGACAATGATACAAGTGATTAGGATATGACAGAACAGTACTAGAGCCCAAGTTTAAGGTCACTAGGGATTGTCATATAAGTGATATCAAAATTTTGAGATTATAATCAATAGAGTATGATGGATAATATTAGAGTCTGAGGTTATAATCATTAAGGATGTAATAGAAAGATATTACAATTTAGGTTATGATCATTAGAAAATATGATTTAAGTGGTATTTAAGCTTAAGATTATAATTATTTGAAATTATGACTTTAGTGATATTTAAACTTAGGTTATGATCATGAGGAACATAATAGATATAAAAGAGAAGATTCAATATTTAGATTTCGAATCGATAGATATTAAGATGAAATTTATGTATAAGTGGCATATGATATCTATAATAGAATTGATGAGTTATATCTTAGATTTCAATTAGTAAGGTTGACCTAAGTATGAAAAGAGTTGACCTTGGAATAAAGTGGGAGGTATTGATAAGTTATGTTGAGTATACTAGAGGATTTTGGAATGTAAAACTTATATGATTGAAGATTATGATATTTTTTTTAATTTTGATGATAATTGTCTGAGCATTATGAATTTTAGACTTATCAAAAGAAAGTTAATTAGGGTATGGTCTAAAAAGAAATTACATCATATGAAAGAGAAATATTTTTGAACACTGAACCCATAAGAGGTCATATATGAAACTCAATCTTAGATGAAAAATATACTTGAATTTTATTATGAGAATATGAGATACACATCTTGGTAAATTTTTTTTTTGGTTACTCAAAATATCATATTCTGAATATGATTCCTTGATCTTTCAAGTTGCATTGAATTTCAAGTCAATAGTTTATTTTTCTAAGTGGATCAAAAGTATTTTGATATTGTTGTTAAATTAAAGAAGAAAATTTATTTTGTCAGAGTATGATATACAGGTTATGATGAAATCCTTAATAATTCGTATTACTATCTTTGGATTAGATTTTTTTAATTTTTCTTATGATTGTTGAAGATGGTGAAGTGTAGTAATTATTCAAGTCAAAGTTTGAATTTTTTTTTTAAATTGAACTAAGACATCTTGCTAGTGTTAAATTTTGAATAACTTATACAAGGGACAAGATTTTGTATGGATTTATTGATTAATATTAAGGGTTGTGATGAAGAGAGTTCTATAAGAAATAATCAAGTTGATTCTGCTTAAGGATGCTGGCTTGAGTTCTTCTAGTTTGTCAAGTTAGAATTAATTCTTTTAAAAAAAAAGATTGATTTAGAAATTATCTAAATGATTGTAAGGTAAATCTAAGATTAACTCCAATTAATTCTAGACATGTTGGATTCTTGAAAAGTGAAGAAACTTATACAATGATTTCAAATATAGGAAGTAGATCAAGATTTAATTTTTATATGCTATGCCTAAAAGTAGTAAAGATGAAGAAACTTAAAATTTTGCCAGAAGTCTTATATGAAATTTGAAGGTTGGATCTATCCTGGATTGATCTAACCTATAAAGATATTTTATCTTTGATAGACTTATATAATTTGATAAATTAAGGTCAGAGTGTGCAGCAAAAGCATGGTGGATTAAATTGATTAGAAATATTAATCTTTTAAATCAAAAGATATTATGATGAAATATATTAGTTGCAAATAAGACAGGATTTTATTAATAATGAAAGGATGCTATAAATTTTGATCTAATCTGATCATAGCCAGATAATTTTTGTCAATAGGTTGTTTCATTGTAGATAATACCAAGAAATTTTAGATATTTCAAGATTATTAACAGCTTGATAGTTCTGATATTAGTTCAAACTTAGAATGTCCTGACATACATCTTATATTTTTAAAAATTTAATATTGTTACTTGAACTGATATAGAAGATTGAGATTTTTCTTAAGATGAGAGTCTATATATAAAATTTATTGGAAGATCAAGTGAAGAAAGAAATCGATGATTGTGAAGAGTACCCGGTGTTTGATCTTTATTTATTTTTCTATCAAGGGTAGCCTGAGATAATTATGAATTTGAGTGAAATGTATTAGACAAATAACGGTGGTATATTAATACAAGTCCAAAATATTACAATTCTTCAAAAAGTTGAGAAATCAATAAGAGGAGATGAATTTGAAATTTCAAATAATTTTGTTATAACAAGATCATATATAAGACATTATTGTAAGCTTGAGAATGACATGAAGAATGTATACTTTGAAATATATCTCAAACAACATAACTTAATTTCGAGGATGAAATTATTTGAAGGGGGGAGAATGTAACACCCCAGCCCAAATTGGGTCCAGAATCAGCCACGGCCTATAAAAAAAAATAGAAAACAGGGGAGAAGACTCCCGGAGGGAGTCTTCTTCCTCCGTTTATCGGCTCCCAATCGGAGTCGGAGACAAGTTCCCTCTGGTCCTATTTAAGGAGGAGATTCCTCCTTTCTCTTTTCCATCAAAAATCCCGAGGCAAAACGGCGGCAATCGCCGGAAATTCCTCACGGAGACCCATCACTGTGACGTCCAATTTCTCACCGAAAAAGCTTCGCCGGTGACGGAGGTAAGCCTCCTCCCCTTCCTCTCTTCTCCCCCTTCCTTTCCGTGCCGATGTGCACGCTCGCCGGCGACCGGAGTCGCCGGATTTTGTTGTGGAAGTAACCTTCATTTTTTTGACCATTTTCCTTTGATTTCGACGCCGGTGGTCACCGCCGACCATCGGTTTGATCTCCTCTTGCTACTGGATCACCTCTCCTTCGGCCGTCGACCATCCCTGTGCCGGCTGCGTCGCCAGCCGGTCAATCAATGAGGGGATCAAAGATCCCCTGTTTCGGCCCAAAAGAAACCCACGGGAAAGAAGAAAAGAAGAAGAAGAAGGAAAAGAAAAAAAGAAAAAGAAAAGAAGAAGAAGGAAAAGAAAAGAAAAAGAAAAAGAAAAAGAGAAAAAAAAATAAAAAATAAAAGAAGAAGAAGAAGAAGAAGAAGAGAGAGAATTTTTCTCTCCCTCCTTTCTCTCTCTTTCCTCTCTCCTCTCTCCATCTTCTCTCTCCAGTTTCTCTCTCTAGATTCTCTCTCTAGATTTTTTTCTCTCTCTCTTTATGAATTTTATCTCTCTAGCATCTTTCTCTCTTTGATTTCATCACGGATCTTAGGATAAACTTAAGATGAAAGTAAGATGATCTGAGATTGCTCCGAAATTCGTGCAGTAGATCTGATCCCAATCCGATCCTATTCGAAATTTGTAACACTTGATTCATATTGAGTCACCCTGATAGGACCTTTGATGATCTCGATCATGATTGCCTCATCTGAAGGATACAAAAATTTCTCTCTCCACTTTCTCTCTCTACTTTCTCTCTCTAGAATTTTCTCTCTCTTCATGGATTTTCTCTCTCTAAAAGTCTTATGGATCAGTGGAGGATCTAGATACTTAGATAAATCTTAATTTTGATTAATCCTAAGAGAGGTCCTCGATTTGTGTTTTAGGATCGATTATCGATAATTTTTCTATATGTGATTTTTATATTTGATCAGGGTTATGAAGAGATACGATTATCTGCACATGATATCGAGTGAAATATTTGGTTAAAAAAATTCATAAATCAAAGAAGAACATTGATTTCTGTGCTTGGATCAGTCACCGATAAAGGTAATAATCCCTGTACATGATCATCATTATATATGTTATTTTACCGTTGGTTTTATCTCATTGATTTTGCATCGTTGGATTTGAGATCGATAAATTTGTTATATCTGAGACACTGTTATTTATTTATGTGATTTTGAGCATGAGTATGTTATATCAATACATATGTATCAGCGATTGATGGCATGATTATATGGGTATGACATATTTATTACACTGCAAAATTTGAATTGATTAATGAAGTCAAATATTATAGTTTCATGAAAAAAAATAAAGAGAAAGAAAAATATGGTTTGGACTGACCTTGTCATGTGGAATAGCCTGCTAGGAGCTTATGTCTGGGACAGCCCCCACAGGCTTATGTGTGGAAGAATATGATCCGAGAAAAATCATGAAGAATCTGATCCGAGAAAGATCATGAATGATTTGATCCGAGAAAGATCATGGCCACTTTGATCCGAGAAAGATCATGAATATTTCGATTCGAGGAAGATCACAGAAATCGATCCGAATAAAAGATCATCGTATGATCCTGGTAGTCCAAAGCCAAAGCCAAAGCCAAAGCCAAAAAGAAAAGTATTTAAGATGATGTAATAATAGAAGAAAATAGAAAGATAAGACATGAAACAATCGTTGAATAAAATTGTTTCACTTATTAATATATGATAATGCATCTCTTTTGATAAAACAGATAATCTATAAATGTTGCAGTATTCTGGACAGTGAACATCGACTTTTATGTGTTATTGCTTATCTTTATTTTCAGATTATATTATTATATTGGTGTGATATGGGAATTCTTACTGGGCTGTAAAGCTCACACCCCCCTTTATCTTTCTTTTCTTCTCAGAGTTACAGGATGCTTATGATTGGCTATGGCCTGGATTTATGGGTGAGCAGAAGGATAAATAAGAGTGTCATAGTATCTGATCAGAGAATTGAAGAAATTTAATTTGTATCTATACAAGATTTTATGAATTATTGCTGAAATTAATTGTTATGGATGTTAAGGTTGTAACGATTTAATTTGGCCTTGCATATTCTTTAGGGCTTGCTCTAAGGAGTGTGCGGCCATCACGTATCCAACCCGGATGTTGGGTTCGGGGTGTGACAAAATTAGTCTAATTGGACCTAACTTATTTGGTTCAATTAGGTTGGTTTAAATAATTAAACCACCTTGACCCAATCTTCATGCGCCACCTCACTTCCATTGCACCCATTTGGATTCATGAGAAGGAACTTCTCATGAATTTTTTTCTCATGCCAAGCCCTCTCCATGCCCCACTTTAATGTGCCAAATGGATGGATAAGGATGATTGGTTGGCCATTCAAATTCAAAATAAAGTTTGAATTTGAATGGGCAATCAATCTTTGCACCTTATCCCTTTTTTTTACACCCTATTTATTACATGAGAAAAGATTTCTCATGAAATCACTCCATGCATAATTTAAGCCATGCCTCACGCCTTTAGTAGATAAGGGATGAGTTGGTGTCCATTTGAATTCAAAATTTGATTTGAATTCAAATGTGCAATTACTCATCTTTATCCTTTCTTTTGGATAAGACGTTTGACGTTGTTATAAAAGGAGGAGAAGAGTGGGGCGTGTAAGAAAAAATTTTTTGAAGAAAAATTCTGGGGTGTGAGAAGTCTTTTGCGTGAGAAGAAAGTTCATATCCTTCCAAGAGAAAAAGAAAGAAAAGAAAGAAAAGTGGGTACAAGGTTTCCGGTGAGTTCCCTAGAGTTTTAGCCTGGGGTTCGGGAAGTGAGAAAGTGAGTTACAAGTGTCGTGAGCTTACAAAATCTCAGAGAGATTTTCAACATCCTCTCAAGCACATTTGTTAATGATCCGAAGCATCCGAAGAATCGACAGATATCGATCGAAGGAGTTCGATCAGCATCCACCATCAAAAGGGCTCTACAACGAGCTAGCACTCGTGAGGAGTCGATCAGACCGGGAGCTTCGTGTGGATGATCTGCAGAGGTCAGACACACTATATGGCTATATCACGATGATTAGACTCTCCCGACGGTGATTAGATTACGGCGATCTACTACCCGCACAAAGGTATTGTGTTCTGAACACATTACAGTAAAGTATTTATTGTTCGAATTTGAATTTCAAATTTAAATGAATGCATGCTATATATCATATTTAGATTTTAGTGTAGGATAAATTTATGTTAATTAATTAGACTAATTAATATCTTTTCACTGTAAAATCATAATTTTGAAAAAGTTTTAAAATTACCATTTTACCCCTGCACTGAATTTTTTTCACATATGGTATCAGAGCGGGTTCTTAGATATGATATATATATTTGCATGCATAGATTAAGTTGTAATCTAAAAGTTTAAATTTAAAATTTAAAATTTAAAATTCAAAATTTGAATTTTGAAAGTTGTTCGAAATTCAAAATTCAAAAAAATTTGAAATTCAAAATTTGAAATTTGAAATTTGAAATTTAAAATTCAAAAATTTGAAATTCAAAATTTGAAATTTGAAATTTGGGTGAAATTTTAAATTTGAAATTCAAAATTTAAAATTCAAGATTTGAAATTCAAAAATTTGAAATTTGAAATTTAAAATTTGAAATTCAAAATTTAAAATTTAAAATTTAAAATTTGAAATTTAAAATTTGAAATTGGTATATTTAGATATACTTGATCCAAGTAGCAAGTAATCGAATTGGGTTGGTTGCCATGGCCATCCGGTCATAGGAGAAAAGTAGGGTTTAAAGGTCCTCTCCTCCCATTCGATGGGGTCTCCTATGGTGGTAGGGGTGCCGCTGTAATTATATCCCATGCAGATGAAACAGCGAAAGGAATTAATTTTAAAGATTCAATTGTGAAATTTATCATGAATGTGTTAGATTAGATCTAAAGGAATATTCATGATTTATTTTGATTGAGTTATTTTCTGTTATGTAATTAGCAATAGGATTGCTATTTATGAAATGTGCTGATTTATTTGTGAAATGAGTCAACATATTTGGTGAACAAAAAATAAAACTTTTCAAATTTGAAAATTATTTTCGAAATATCAAACCCTGACCCATCAGCCCAAATACCTAATTAAAAGAATTAAGTGTTGTCTAGTAGGTCTAGAATTATGAATTAAGACCTAAGACAATTGCATAAACTTGTGGGTCAATGGGTTAGATGGATTAGGTCCATAATTGGGTTAGACCTAAAGTTAGCTTAAAGAAATGGACTAAATTAGAGTAATTGGTCAAATCTAATCAAAAGTTGAATTAGATTAGGTCAAGGATACTCTAGACTCAACTCCAATAGTTGTAGTTGAATGGGTCCATGTCTTTAACTAGACCAAGATGGACTTAATTCATGGCTACGCGGTGGAACCCTATTTAATAAGTTGATCAAATTAAAACTAATAAACCGGTTGGTATCTAAGGTAACTTTGGCATTTTGATCAGTGGTTTTTAAGCGGGAGCTACTCGCAGTGATTCGATCTCTGACGAGTTAATGGCTTATCCCCACCACTGATCTCACTTACCTAGCCAACCTGGTGAATTAAGTTTTGATTAGATCACTTGGTGATTAGGCTCACCCATGTCATTAGGTAAATCAGTTTGACTGATTTAGGTGCTCCTAATGCCAGCTTTAATTAAATCTTTTTTTTTAATCTGACTTGATGAAGTCAGTGGGAGGATTGAAATTGGCTGGATATTTTCTTCTCATCTATCCTTTAATAAAATTCTCAAAAAATATTAGGTCCCTAAAAATGATTAAGTTATATTGATAACTAAGTCATAGCCTCCCATTAAGTCAGTGAAAATGAGTCCATTAGTTTAATAATCATTGGAGGCCCAAAGGCCTGGTGCTTATTGACTAATAGAATTATCATTCATAATATGATAATTTAGTTTGAGTCTTTCTGATGGTGGTCAGGTTGGCCGGCCAAAGTCGGGCCTGATCATTTATTGATCCGATTCACCAAATCAAATCATGTTAATGGTTGGACCTAACCAGATCTTTTCAGTGGAGGCCAAAGCCTACTGATTAGGTTCTGGGGCAAAATCAATTACTAGAAGTTGTTTAGAGAAACAACTGGTTATGAACCTACCCATAGATGCACATGGGTTGACCAACCAAAGTTGGGTTCGTGTGTAGTCTGTGTGGATTCTAATACCCACTAAGGAATTAAAGTAATTCCTCGAATTAGAGGTTGAGGCTACCAGTTCATAAAAATACTGGGAGAAACTTTAGACTAAGTCCAAGTCTTTAGTATTTATAATTTATGTACTAATAGAGGTCTGGTTTTCCTTTATGCAGCTATGGCCACTATCCTGTCCCTCCGGTCATTATTAGATAATGACAAGCTCATGGGACCTAATTTCGATAGCTGGTATCGAAAATTAAAAATCATCCTTGAGCATGAGCGGATCCTTTATGTAGTAACGGATCTGGCACCTGAGGAGCTAGCCCCGAACGTTAGAAGAACGATCCAAGATACTTATCAGAAGTGGCTCAACGATCGCACCACCGTTCGGTGCATTATGCTGGCGATAATGAATGATGAGTTCAGCCACGAGTTCGAGAACGCCCAGCCACAGGAGATGCTTCAAATGTTGAACGACTCTTTTGGCACGCCTGACGATGTTGAAAGGCATAAAACTAGTTGTGCCATTTTCAATGCTTGGATGAGGGATGGAGCCTCAGTCACTGATCATGTACTGTACATGATCGAAATGATTGAGCACCTAAGTAAACTGGGCTTTCCCCTGCACGAGCAGCTCGGTAAGAATGCGATTCTTAATTCATTGCCCAAGTCCTTCCTCCCCTTCCTTACTCATTTTCGGATGACAAAGCCTGCAGTGAACTACCACGGTTTGTTGGGGTTGCTACAGAACTTTGAGAAGGATCACCAGCTCCATAAGGAGTCGGTGAATGTTGTGGGAGGGTCTTCTTCTGATCGTCGATCCTTTAAGAAAGGGAAGAAGAAGAACAAGAAGAAGAAAAATAAGAAGGTGCAGCTGCATGCTGGGACGTCTGCACAGGGTCAGACCAAGAAGCGCAAGCCCGACCAGAGCCAGGCGGAGTGCTTCTTTTGCAAGAAGCAGGGGCACTGGAAGAGGAACTGTCCTCTATACATTGCCTCACTGGACCCGAACAGGCCGAAGAAGAAGCAAGGTACTTATATGATAACACCTTGCAACTTTTTTATTTGTGATACTACTGCTTGGGTATTGGATACTGGAAGCCCTTATCATATTTACAATTCGATACAGGGTCTGCATGTCAGTAGGAGATTTGATGAAGGCGAGAGATTCCTGAACGTTGGAGATGGAAGCAAAGTTCCAGTTCTAGCATTAGGAATCATGAACCTTGTAATCAATTCTCGAAAAATAATTCTGAGTGAATGTCACTATTGTCCAAGTTTTTTATTAAATATTATTTCTGTAGGCCTTTTGGTCATGAACGGTTATCAATTTTTAATAAAAAAAATATTTACAATATCATTTTGAATGGTGTTACAATGTTTGTTGGACAACTTAATAATAGAATTTACTTTCTATCACAACCTGTTAATGTGGTTCAAACCTCTGGTAAATGTCCTAGAATAGATAATGTATCAGATGTCTACCTTTGGCACTGTAGGCTAGGTCATATCAATAAGAATAGGATAAACAGGTTGGCTCAAGAAGAAATTATTGAAGTAGGTGATTATGAATCACTTCCAACCTGTGAGTCCTGTCTTCTTGGTAAAATGACCAAATCACCTTTTACTGAAAAAGGTGAGCGAGCTAGTGAACTCTTGGGTTTGGTACATTCTGATGTATGTTGACCTATGAGCTCAAGTGCAAGAGGTGAATATTTCTACTTCATAACCTTCACAGACGACCTATCGAGGTATGGGTATGTCTATTTAATGAAGCATAAATCAGAGTCGTTTGAAATGTTTAAACTATTCCTAAATGAGGTAGAAAAATAAATTGGAAAGTGTATTAAAACTCTTCGATCTGATCGAGGAGGTGAATACCTTTCCAATGATTTTCTGACATATCTTGGGGAGAATGGGATTCTCTCTCAGTGGACTCCTCCTGGAATACCACAACATAATGGTGTATCTGAAAGGAGGAATCGGACCTTGTTGGACATGGTTCGATCCATGATGGGGTTTGCTGGTCTGCCGATCTCCCTCTGGAGATATGCACTCGAATCGACTTGTTACCTTCTAAATAGAGTTCTGAGTAAGTCTGTAACCAAAACGCCATATGAGATATGGATAGAACGTAAGCCAGTACTCTTGCACCTTAGGGTTTGGGGGTGTCCGGCTTATGTTAAATGTTTAATTACGGACAAGCTTGGACTTAGGTCTGACAAGTGTAATTTTATAGGGTACCCAAAAGAGACCAAAGGGTATTACTTCTACCTAGCTGATGAGCAAAAAGTGTTTGTCAGCCTTAAGAAAATCTTTTTGGAAAAGAAGTTCTTTAGTGAAGGGACTGTTGCCTCTAAGGTCGAACTTGATGAAGTTCGGCAGGTGGAAAAATCGACACAAGTTGCTGAACCTGAATCGGATTTGGTTAGATCAAATCTAGAGCCCATTGTTCAAGCACCCTTAAGGCGATCTGGTAGAGTACCACGTCAACCGGATAGATACTATGATTTTTTGATCCGGGACGGCGATCCTATCGAACTTGATGAAAATGATGAGGATCCGAACACCTACATGGATGCAATGCAGAGATCCGACTCTGAGAAATGGTTGGAGGCCATGAAATTCGAAATAGAGTCTATGAAGGTCAATGATGTATGGACATTGGTTGACCCACCCGAAGGAGTAAAACCCATAGGGTGTAAGTGGGTCTTCAAGAGGAAGAGAGGCACAGACAAAAAGGTGGAAACCTACAAAGCCCGTCTGGTTGCCAAGGGATATCGTCAACGTTATGGTATAGACTATGACGAGACATTTTCTCCTGTGGCAATGCTCAAATCCATTCGGATTATGCTTGCGATAGCTGCCCATCTGGACTATGAAATCTGGCAGATGGATGTGAAGACAGCTTTCCTAAATAGAGAGCTGGATGAAGAGGTGTATATGATACAACCTGAAGGATTCACATCCACAGATGAGTCTAAGGTGTGCAGGCTACAGAGGTCCATTTATGGACTTAAGCAGGCATCACGGAGTTGGAACATACGTTTTGATAAGACGATCAAGATGTATGGCTTCGTTAAGAATGGAGAAGAGCCATGCATTTATAAGTGAGCTAATGGTCCAGTAGTAGTATTTCTTATATTATATGTGGATGACATTCTCTTAATCGGGAATGATGTCCCTGCATTACAGGGAATAAAGATTTGGCTATCGTCACAGTTCTCTATGAAGGATCTGAGGGAAGCTTCCTACATCCTAGGGATGAGGATCTGTAGGAATAGATCTAAAAGGTTGCTTGGTTTATCTCAGTCCACGTACATTGATACTATGCTGAAGAGGTTCAGCATGGAGAATTTCAAGAAAGTTTATCTTTCGATAGGCCATGAAATTTCTCTCTCGAAGAGGGATTGTCTGACAACACCTCAAGAGAGAGAACGTATGGGTAGGATTCCATATGCTTCGGCAGTGGGATCTATCATATACGCTATGACATGTACACGACCAGATGTGGCATACTCACTAGGGGTAGTGAGTAGATACCAATCTGATCCAGGAAAGAATCACTGAAAGGTTGTTAAAACCATCCTGAAGTATTTAAGAAATACTAAGGACCAGTGGCTTGTTTATGGTGAATCAGACTTGAGACTTATAGGATTTACAGACTCTAGTTTCCAGTTTGATCATGATGACAGCAAAAGTGTGTCGGGTTTTATTTTTACCCTTAATGGTGGGGCTATCTGCTGAAAAAGTTTCAAGCAGCACACAGTGGCTGATTCAGTTTGCGAGGTGGAGTATGTCACTGCATCAGATGTTGCTAAAGAAGTGGTGTGGCTGAAAAAATTCATCACCGAGCTCGGAGTAGCACCCTCCCTTGTTGGTCCAGTTCTGCTCTACTGTAACAGCTCTAGAGCCATTGCTCAGGCGAAGGAACCAAAGGCACACCAGCGACGAAGCATATTCTGTGCCGCTACCATCTCATCCGAAAAATTATGGATCGAGGTGATGTCGATCTTCAGAAGATCGACAGGAAGGAGAACTTGACTGACCCATTCACTAAAGCCATTGCGGTGAAGGAGTTCGACAACTACAAGTCAAAGATGGGTATTAGATACTGCACCGATTGGCTTTAGGCCAAGTGAGAGATTATTGGGAATAGTGTCCCAAAGCTGATCGTCAGTCTGTTGACGGTTGTGCTCATTTTTATATTTGTACATGAATTATGAATTAATAAAAATTATTTTGACTTTTTTCATCATAAAATATTTCATCTTCTAATGAACTCCTATGTTGTGGTGAAGTCCTTAGGACTATTTAGACTCGACAAAGGAGGATTTGTCGTTTAGTCCTTAAATCTATTCGCGATCAAATGATACGTTGTTACCAAGGATGATAACGTTTATCAAACATAGGTCATTGTATGCCATATAGGTTGGTTGTCCTCTTAACCAATGAGTGTGGAGACACTGGTATGGCATATAGGTGAGATGTAAGGGTACATCTGCACTGAACGTGACTGACTCTGGAGCTATTTCTGCTGTCAAGATTTGCTCCGATGAAATATGGGTATAAATATCCCTCCGACCTGAGACCGCCACGGTGACTTACAAGCAACTCACTGCACTTAGGCACTGGACTATCTGAATTTTTAATTCAGTAACGGAAGGCAGCTGGGTGTAGTCAAGTACTTGACTTATCGGTGCGTGTGTCAAGATGGGATTGACTACTCCAGTTTAAGAGTTGTGTACAGTCATGTTTCAATTTAGCAAAATCTTGACCAGGGTAGTCCTTGTGAGGAGTCACAGGACTATTTGAGTTAAGCACGATTCGGATGATCTGATCAGGGTTGACAGTTTAACCCTGAGTCGTCTTAAACACAGAGGTCAAAAGGATGAATTATACAGTAACCATATTCATGTTGGTTCTGAGTGTTGCGATTGCGACCATTCGACCTATCCAGTCATCGGGTACCATTTCTAGATGGTCACTTCGATTAGTACAGGAATTGGTTCCTGTGCTACCGGCTTAGGTTCGAACCTGCGGGGTCACACACATTAGAGGTTCCTATCTGATCTGATGGCTGATGAAGAGTCCTAATGCTTGTGGATTATGAGTTCTACATGTCTGAAACTCTGTGATCGAGAATCAGGATTCTCTGATCACGAGTCTCACACATTTTGGGTACCGGGGTCAAGAGTCCCACTGGTTTGGGACTCTTCGATCAGGGTTACATGTCGATGAATTCTGATGCCCGATTACCCATCGAATTTGGACTCAATATTTATGAGAGGTTTAATTAGTGATTTGATCGCTAATCAACTCAATTTGATTGAGTAATTAGTTTTGGGTCAAGTCCAATTGAATTGGATTCAGTTGGGTTTGACCCGATTAGGTTAAGAGTTGACCTAATTGTCGAGATGATTTGGTCTCTGATTTTATCAGGGGTTGGGCTTAGTCAATTTCTGATTTGATTAAGATTTTATTGAGTCTAATTAATTCTAATTAAGTTGGATTTAAATTAGTCTAATTGGATCTAACTTATTTGGTTCAATTAGGTTGGTTTAAATAATTAAACCACCTTGACCCAATCTCCATGCGCCACCTCACTTCCATTGCACCCATTTGGATTCATGAGAAGGAACTTCTCATGAATTTTTTTCTCATGCCAAGTCCTCTCCATGCCCCACTTTAATGTGCCAAATGGATGGATAAGGATGATTGGTTGGCCATTCAAATTCAAAATAAAGTTTGAATTTGAATGGGCAATCAATCTTTGCACCTTATCCCTTTTTTTTACGTCCTATTTATTACATGAAAAAAAGTTTCTCATGAAATCACTCCATGCATAATTTAAGCCACACCTCACACCTTTAGTGGATAAGGGATGAGTTGGTGTCCATTTGAATTCAAAATTTAATTTGAATTCAAATGTGCAATTACTCATCTTTATCCTTTCTTTTGGATAAGACGTTTGACGTTGTTATAAAAGGAGGAGAAGAGTGGGGCATGTAAGAAAAAGTTTTTTGAAGAAAAATTCTGGGGCGTGAGAAGTCTTGTGCATGAGAAGAAAGTCCATATCCTTCCAAGAGAAAAAAAAAGAAAAGTGGGTGCAAGGTTTTCGGTGAGTTCCCTAGAGTTTTAGCCTGGGGTTCGGGTAGTGAGAAAGTGAGCTACGAGTGTCATGAGCCCACAAAATCTTAGAAAGATCTTCAACATCTTCTCAAGCACATCTGTTGATGATCCAGAGCATTCGAAGAATCGACAGACATCGATCGAAGGAGTTCGATCAGCATCCACCGTCAAAAGGGCTCTACAACGAGCTAGCACTCGTGAGGAGTCGATCAGATCGGAAGCTTCGTGTGGATGATCTGCAGAAGCCAGACATACTATGTGGCTGCATCACGATGATCAGACTCTCCTGATGGTGATCAGATTGCGGCGATCTACTACCCGCACAAAGGTATTATGTTCGGAACACATTACAGTAAAGTGTTTACTATTCGAATTTGAATTTTAAATTTAAATGAATGCATGCTATATATCATATTTAGATCCTAGTATAGGATAAATTTATATTAATTAATTAGATTAATTAATATCTTTCCATTGTAAAATTATAATTTTGAAAAAGTTTTAAAATTACTATTTTACCCCTGCACTGAATTTTTTCCACAGGAGGAAAATATCTTAGTAAAAAATTTCAGACCTATCTCAAGGATAATAGCATAGTCTCATAGTGGATACATCTAGAGACGTCTCAGCTCAACGGGATATCCGATAGAAAAAATTAGATCCTATTAGATATGGTCGGTTCATGATGAGCTTCACAGACATTTTTGTCTTTCTTTAGGGACATGTATTACTTTCTGTGATTCATCTTTCGAATCGAATTTCTTCTAAATCTGTTTCTACCACACCATATGAGTTATGGCATGGTAAGAAGCCAACTCTTGGATATCTCAAGATTTGAGGATATCCGACCCATGTCAACCGACAGTAGGCGGACAAGTTAGAGGCTAGGTTCTTTAGGACTCGCTTCATAGGATATCTTAAGAAAATCATGGGATACTACTATCTTCCTAAAGATTACAATGTGATTGTGAGCCATCATACTGTCTTCTTAAAAAAAGAGTTTATCCAAGATGGAGACAGTGGAAGAAAGATTGAGCTCGAAGAGAAAGTCTCTGAAGAGCATCGAGTCCAAGAACCTAAACCCAGTAGTGAGCCAGTAGATGTGGTACCTCCTTCACCTCATAGATCATGTAGGGTCTCCTATCCTCCAAAAAAGTACTTAGGTATTCTTACAGAAGATTTAGAGGAAGCATTCCTTGTAGGAGATAGAGATACTAAGAATGATCCCAAGACTTACGATGAGGCAATGTTAGATATTAACTCTAAGAAATGGATGGAAGCAATGAAGTTAGAAATTGACTCCATGCATTCCAATCAAGTTTGATCCTTAGTAGATCCATCTGAAGATATTGTACCTATTATGTGTAAATAAATTTATAAAAAAAAATTAGGTTGGATGGTAAGATAGAGACCTATAAGGTAAGGCTAGTTGCGAAAGGTTACAGTCAATGTGAAGGCATTGACTATAATGAAATCTTTTCATCTGTGGCTATGTTGAAATCTATCTATATTCTGCTTGCGATTGTAATATTTTATGATTATAAAATTTGACAGATGGATATAAAAACTATCTTTCTAAATGGATATCTTGAGGAAGATATCTATATGGAGCAGCCTTTGGGTTTCACATCTAGTGATAGTGATCACAAGGTCTGCAAGCTGTAAAGGTCCATATATGAACTCAAGCAAGTATCTCAAAGTTGGAATACTCGCTTTAATGATGTGATCAAAATATTTGATTTCATCAAAAATGAGGAGCCGCATGTATACAAAAAGGTCAATGGGAGCACTGTCACATTCTTCATATAGTACATGGATGACATCCTCCTGATTGAAAATAATATTTTCATGCTGACATCGATCAAAATATGATTCTCAAAAGAATTCACCATGAAAGACCTAGAAGAAGCTTCCTACATTCTTGGTATAAAGATCTATAGGAATAGATCTAAGAGAATGATAGGACTCTCACAGCGAATGTACATAGAGGAGGTGCTGAAGAGATTCAGTGTGAAAAACTCTAAGAGGGATCTTTTGCCCCTTAGACATGATATTCATCTCTCCAAGAAGATATGTCCTGACACACTTGAGGAGATCCAGCACATGAGCAAGATCCCTTATACTTCGATAATAGGGAGCCTCATGTATGCCATATTATGTATATAACATGATATAGCCCTTGCCATGAGTGTCATGAGCAGATATCAGGCAAATCTAGGTAAAGAATACTGAATTGCTGTGAAAAATATTCTTAAGTACTTGAGAAGGACTAAGAATTTATTGTTGATCTTTGGTGGAGGATCGGAGCTGAAAATTAAGGGATACACCGACTCAGACTTCATGACTGATGTTGATGATAGAAAGTCTATATCAAGATATATCTTCTTGTGTAATGGTGGTGTGGTTAGTTAAAAAATTTTCAAGCAGCCAATCATTGTAGATTCGACCATGAAAGTTGAGTACATCGCTGCCTCTGAAACTGCTAAGGAAGCCTTTTGGTTCAAGAAGTTTGTTACGGAGCTGGGTGTGATGCCATCAGATGCCATTACACTGCACTACGACAACAATGACGCCATAGCCTTCGCTAAGGAGCCCAGGTCTCATCAGAAGTCCAAGCATATAGAGCAGTGGTTTCATATCATACGTGAATATATCGAGAAGAAGTTTATCGAGATGCAGAGAGTCGACTCCACACACAATGTGGCAGACCCGCTGATCAAGCTTCTCAGCCAGCAGAAGATCGAAGCTCACCTTGAGAAGATGGGTCTTAGGTATATGGCCAATTGGCTTTAGGTCAAGCGAGAGTTTATTAGATATGTGTCCTAGAAGCCAATTATTGGCTGACACATTTTGTAATATCAAGGCTTAATCTTGTACTTATAATATTTTTGTTATCAATAAAGGACTTTTTTTTTCAATCATATTTATGTATCCATAATTTATCTTAAAAATTTAAAAAGATGATTTTTTGTATATTCTCAAAGTGTTGAAAGTTTAAAACATACATTAATTAGTGGTTAGTTTCTAAATGCTCCCGATCAAAAGATTATCACGGAAGACAGTGATCAATCTATTTGAGATTGGTACACAGTTCACCTCTCTTGTGGATAGATGAGTCTTGGATCTGCAGTGTAGAGACACTGGGGTAAGGAAACAGATAGTTGTTAGAGAGCAACTTGTACTGAGCATGACCTATACGAGAAACCATTTGGATGTCTACTCACTCGTCAGTGGTTGACTCGATGCTGCAGTGGTATGAGTGGTCCTTTAACCTACGGTGTCATCAGCTATTCATAGCAAGGCTATTGAGTTTGATCGCACATTCTCTTGGTCCCTAGCCATTCGGACCCTTGCTATGTATGTTGGCTACAGTAGGTTTAGGTTCGCTATTTGGAGTAGGATGCACTTAGATAGAATCTATCGATCTTGATAGAAAAGGAGAAGTCCTATACAATTTGCGAGACTAAGTTCAGAAAATCTTTGGCTAAAGCAAATGTGAATACTGAATTTTTTTTTATGAGATTTACAAATGAACTCGAGTTGAGTTAATCTTGCATATGATTGATGATGGGATCTGACGAGTTCTTCATGACCTCCATCAAGTCGGGACTCACGATAGAAGGATTGAATCATATGATAACTGTACCTAGAGATTCATACTTTCATTTTACTAGATTGTCACTACATACTGCTAGGTGTCACTGATGGATTGTGGGACTCATCAGACGTCGTCTTAATGATCGATGATTCTTGAAGGATAGAGTTAAAATTATTTCAGCCCATTAAAAGGAGTGTCGATGATATTGTGATAGAGATTATAATATATCTCACTACCAGATAGAATAAAATCTATAGGATCACACATTAAGAGATTTAATCTTGAATTTATCAATTAGGCTTATGAAATTCTAATTGGGTTAGGATTTATTAAAATTCTATTGGGTTTAAGAGAACTTTGCTAGTATATGGTTAAACCCAATTCTTCTCTGAACTTTGATTGGATCAAGTCCATAGGTTTGAACCTAACCTAAATCCATTTGGGTTTAGTTGGATACCTAATTGTGAGCCCAAGAGGATTAGATTATATCAATGAGTTGACAATCTAATCTCCTCTTTTTCTTTCTTGATATTTTCTTTTGAAGCGGAGAATTGATGGAAAAAAAAGAGGATGCGCAAGCCTCCCTTTTTGGTAGGCCAAGGGGTGCCAACCCCTTGGATGGTGTGAGGATGAGAGAGGGGCCCACCCCCTCTTTTTGGCTTGGCATAGAAGGAGAGAGAGGGGCCACGCCCCCTCTCTTGTGTCAAAAACCTTAGAAGGGGTGCCAAGGGTTGGCGCCCCAACTACCTGCCTCTTTAGATGAGGGGTGCCCACTCAGTCTGCCTTGTTTGCTGTGGGGCATCCTATTTGCTTGCCAAAAGAGGTGAAGACCCTATCAATTAAGTCTAGTTTTAATAAAAAATAATTAGACTAAAAAAGTAAACATCCTTATGAGATAAGGACTTCCTTTCTAGGTTGATTGGTTCTTGATTTGGAATCAAGAAAGGATCTATATATATAAATAGATAGTCTCTTAGAGTTTTATTTAATTATTTTATTGATTAACAACTAGGTCTCTTTCTCCTCACCATGCCTTACTCTCTCTCCCTCTTCTCTTTCCCACATCCAAGGGTTGGACGTCCATGATCCACACGCCTGAGTTAAGAAGGGTCTCTTCTACAGCAAGGGACGAGGAGAAAAAGGCTGCAGTTCAAGGGTTGAGGCTGCAGTCAGGATCAATTGTTAATCAAAGTTCAAAAAGGTTGAGATCCTACTTGGAGAAGAAGGATCTACCATGAAAAGGACTCAAGGTTGATTTCGATGGATACCTGTAGAGGTCGAACACGTGTGCGGCTCAAGGACCTTCGGATTTAAGATCATTGGTAGTGGTGTATTTCAACCTACGCAAAGGTATTGAGATTCGATCTCATCTTTATTTTTATTTTTAGATTATATACATGTCTTTATTCCTGGGATCAGATCTAATGCATGTGGGGCTAAAGGATTTAACCTAATTCTTTTTCACTGCTATTCAAAAGTTTTTTGAAATCTATGCATGCATCCTACTCAGTTTTCTAATAGTCACTTGGTTCCTACAAAACCTTCCTGGCTTTCTCCCTCCCTCTCACCTGTTGAAACCCTCTCGAGCTTCCTCGCCGGTGAGTGCCCCCCTTCCACTGCCGCTAATGCCACCGCCGCCATTGTTGTCGTTGACTTTTTAGGTAAATAGTTTTTTTTTGGCTCGCGGGGAAGGGAGGGGGGATGGGTCATGTCAGGGTTAGAGGAGGGGGAGTTTTGTGAGGGTTGGGGGAGGGTGGAAGGGGGCGTTTCATGAGGGCCGGGGGACCATGGGCCGGTGGGGGCAGGGTGGGGTAGAGGGGCACTGGGGGGTGGAGGGTGGGGGGGTCTGTACCCACGGACGGCCTATGGTAGCCAAGGGGTGGAGGATGCCGAGGGGGGGGGGAGGATTTGTTCCCGCAGATGGCCTGCGGTGGTTGCAGGGTGGAGGATGCGAGGGGAGGGGGGCGTTGTGTTCCTGCAGATGGCCTGTAGTGGTTGAGGGAGGAGGGGTGGTGTTCCTGTGGATGGCCACCGGGGCACTGGGGGGGCAGGGGCATGGGGAAAATGATTTATTAATAATTTATTAATAAAATAAAAAAATTATTTTTAAAAAAATTATAATTTATTAATAAAACTAATAAATTTTTAATGCATATGAATTGTTCGATCTGAGATCTGGTTTGGGATCTGGTTTGGATCGACTTGGATCCGCTTTGGGTTGGATCCGGGTCGGGACTCTGTCTAGGATCCAGGTCGGGATTCGATCTGAGATCTGGATCGGGATGTGGGTAGGGATCCGGTCTAGGATTCGGGTTGGGATCTGATCTGGATCGACTCAAATCTGGTCTGGATCAACTTGGATCTGGTCTGGGTTGGATCCGAGTTGGGATCTGATCTGGATTGACGGTCTGAGATCTGGGTTAGGATTCGGTCTGGGATTCGATCCAGATCCAGGTCATGATCCGGATCAGATCGAGGTCAGGATCCGAGTCGGATCCGATCGAGATCCAAATTGGGATCTGATCCGAATTTGGGTCGGGATTTGGTTTGGATCCAGGTACATCTTTCTATTTCCATAGAGAGATGCATGGTAGTAATTTAATGCATATATTGATGTAATCTTAGACTTCTATTCAAGAGTCGATCCCAAAGTCTCCAAAACGGACTCTGTGAATGGCTCTTGGATTCTCCCTTTGGGTAATTTAAAAATGTATCAATTTTTTATTGTTGTCATGATGTTCTTTGTTCTAGCGAAATAGGTAACATATTTGAAGGATCTGAAGTATCAAGATGATTGGTATGTCATACAAAGAATAATATCTAGAGGCGTATATGACATACCAACCTGACTAGAGATGGACGAAAATTCAGATTTACATGAAGAGGAAGCTTTTCAAGAGGAAGAATAAACATTGACCGAGCTCCTTGTTAACGAAGAACTTATAACAATTCCTTTGAATAGGGCTGATCTGTCGCCCTCCGAAATTGAAGCTAATTTTGTATTTAATCTTGATGATTCGGAGAGCGACGATCGGTTCATAAATGATGATGAGATAGAAGATGATACATTAGTTGATTATTATGATTCGGAGGAGGACTTACAAATCGAGGAGGATGCGGACATTGATGGATAGATCTATATTTTTTGTTGAATCTTCTCTTGCAATAATAATATATAATATAATTCTATTCATTAGTATTTATATATTTTTTACTATTATTATTTATTATTATATTCATTTATATGTCAAGTTAGTTATATGCATAGTTTAAGCATTGTAGGTATGGTGCAAAGAGGAAGATGACCACGTCCGAGTTCCCAACCTCCCCCTAAGGATAAGCCTTCCTCCATTTTCACTGCCTCACCATCAGAGCCGCCAGAGGGTGCTTCAGAGATGGATCCGATTGATATTTTAATATTTTTTACATAATAAAATTTGATTTTAATTATATCTATTAAGGTTATAGATATCTATCATACTAATGATTTATTCATTGTTGTTTCAGACTATTCAGTGTAGATGGTGAGGCGAGGGCGAGGTCCATCGAAGAATTTCACCCTGAAGCATTGGAGATGCAAGTATGAGGGACAGCATCTCCATATCATGATTTCGTCCGGCTTCACCACACCTATTAGGGGATAGCGCGAGCCATGGCAGACTTAGCTGCGCATCACATGCCGCAGCTATACCCTAGTGATGCTCTCCGATTGGTGTCATGTTACACCGGCTCAGAGGGAGATCTTCTATAGCCACTTACAGATAAAATAATATTTAGTAAAATATTTAAATAATATTATATTCTTATAATATTTATTATTGGTAGGCTATATTTGATATTATTGATTTTGAGCACGATTATATGCGGCAAGCTATGGATGATCATTTATGTTCGCATTTCAAGGATTACCACCATTGCATTCATTGCCACTGATATGCTGTAGTGCAGGACCAGGGGGTGGAGGCAGTGTGGCAGCAGCCATATGAAAACATCAGTATCGAGGATTGGACTGTCATATGCCGCAGGTATGAGAACCCAGTATATCAGGTTAAGCATCTAAATTTTTTTTAGAGTTTAATAATTGAATCATTTATTATTAAATTCAGTTAGTTACTTACTAATTTGACTGTTAACTATACAGAATTGATGTGTCCAAAATACCGTCAATCGGACGAGATAGATCGTCTCACACTATGGGGGTTCGAGACTGTTCGCTCGCCATATAGAGCAGATGGTAAATAATTTTTATTTAGTATATTTTAACTCTTTAACTATTTAAATTTTTTTTAAATAATTATTTTTAAATTACAGAGAGATGTAGAGAGTGGCGAGCTTCTTGATAGGATCGAAATCTACCAGCAGACCCACCAGCAACGGTTAGGGGAGTGGATGGCAGGGAGCCAGGAGCTTTATGTAAGTTTTTTCAATTATTTTTTATTGATATTTTAATTTTCAGTACAAATTTAAAGTAGCTATAACTTTAATTTTCAGGATCGTATGATAGAGATGAGATCCCAACCTATCCTTGAGAGCTTGATCGCACCCATGGATGAGGAGATCTGTGATTAAGTGCTTGGTATAAGATTCTGTTATATTAGGAGGCTAGGGTATGAAATCAGAGCTCTCCCATCCTCACGCTCATCCAGGACTGACATCCATATTGTCTGCGATACTCAATTGGCAGAGATACAGAGACAGACTGCTAAGGATCAATAACGAGCTGATGAATTGGCTGCACGCATTGATTCCTACCAATCATTTCAAATGCAGATGATGGAGCGGATGGCACAGATGAAGTCGATGATGGAGCAGAAGAGGCAGTAGTAGATCGGTCCATCGTGCTCCACCTATTTTTCTTTTTCAAATGCTGATGCGTGATAGCCAACGGCTTATTTCTGTATTATTTTTATTTTAGATCTTTTATAATTATTAAATTTATTTTTTTGTAATTATATTTTAATATACTAAAATGATCAAATTTATTTGTAGGTTTATTGTGTGAATTTTTTATTTCAATTTTATAGATTATAATTATAAAATATTAAAAATATAAATTAAAAAAATATATACTTATAAATTATTTTTTTAAAATATTATATTTTAATTAGCGATGAAATTATTTGCGATGGAATATCCATCGCAAATAACATCATTTGCGACGTACGATTTTTGTGATAAATAATTTATTTTTTAAATATAAAAATATTTTTTAAAAATATTTATAATGAAAAGTTTTTATCACAAATAATTTTTTTATGATTAATATATTTATGACATGAATTTTTTATCATAAAAAAATTAATTGATTTTATTTTTTTAAAATACTAAACTTATTTATTAAATTATTTATGATGGAACGTTCCGTTGTAAATAATTTTATTTACAATGAAAATCATCTATTTACGATGAATATTTTTTTATTTTAAATAATTTAAAAAAATAAAATTTTTTATGATGTAAATTTTATGTCGTAAAAAATATATTATTAACAATAAAAATTTTGTTTCCATCATAAAAAATTATCTGCGATTTTATTTTTAGTGATTAAGTATTAGCGATGAAATTTACATCGTAAATAAGTATTTACGATGAAAATTTAATATTTATAATTTTTTTATATTATAAATATTTTTTTATTATAATATTAATTTAAAATATATTTTTAAATTAAATTAGATCAGACTATTTGCACCTTTAGTCATATGACTGCGGATCATTTTTAGACTTACATGAATCATGTTATGCATGAAAACAAAAAAAATCGTGGCATGCATTATCATGTCCACCAAATTTAATGTTTGTGATAATTTTGCTAGTGCTTCCTAAAATGATTCGCATTCTATGCGATAAATCTTTTTGAGTCATGAATGTCGCAACAAAATAGTTATGACGATGAATAAGTGGGAGATTATTTTGGGATTCACAAGAATTATGTGCTGCATAAACAGGCGATGGTCCGCCGTATTTTCGTGCTTTATTTGAGTCAATATATTATTTTGATGTTTTAGTGATCTTAATTGATAAAATGCCAAATTGCACCGGCTGTTATGCATGGAAAACGTTGGGGTCCTTGTCAACCATTTTGTCCCGCCGACAATATAGAGGTTCATGAACCTTTGAGACATGCATCGAAAAAAGTTGCGGTCCTTTCCAACGACTCTATCCTGCCTACCATATAAACGTTCATGAACCTTTGAGACATGCATTAAAAAAAAAAATTACGATCCTTTCCAACGACTCTATCCTGCCTACGATATAAACGTTCATGAACCTTTGAGACATGCATGAAAAAATTACGGTCCTTTCCGACCACTTTATCGTACGGCGATGTAATGTTTCATGAACTTTTGAGATATGCTTCGAAAGAGTTGCGGTCCTTCCCAAGAATTTTTTTCAATCTGTTGTGAGAGGTATGCATGGAAAACGTTGCGGTCCTTTTCAAATTTTTTTTAAAAATATTTTTTTAAAAATTATTTTTTAAAAATTATTTTTTAATTATTTTTATTTTAATATTTTTAAAATATTTTGACAGTTTGGATCATGCGAGATAAAATGATGAGCTCAACTCATATTTTTATATTATCTGATTAAAATTATAAATTAAATTTATAATTTTGAACGGTCCCTATGGTAAATAAATTGTAGGCTAAGCTTACAATTTTATCAGTCTAATTACATCTTGAAGATGCGATTTCAATGAGATTAGCCTCCTCCTTCCGGGCTTACTTCTTCTCTGACCACCCTACGCCACCACTGCTTCCTTCTTTTTCGACCGACCTACCCCACCCATCCGCATATCGTTGCTCCGGTCCCCCCTGCTTTCTCTTCTCCGACCACCGTCCCTCCCCCCAAGTATCCTTCTTCTTTGCACCCCACTGGTACCCCCTCTCCAACATTTCCCCTTGCTCCCCCCCTCTTTCGACTGACATTGGGTTCCCACGGTTGTCGGCCTGCTACCTCCCTTCTGGGCCAGTTCGTGGCCAGCCCCCACCCCCATCCGGACCGCCCCTATCAAGTAACCTTCTTCTGCCTGATTCAGATCACCCCCTCCCCCATCCAGACCGTCTCCTATCAGGCTACGTCCTTTCGGGCTCCTTTTTAGCCGCCCCCTCCTCCATCCAGGCTGCCCCCTATTGGGGTTGAGGCTTTCAGGTCTTATTTGGGCTGCTAATCCATCCGGGCTGTCCCCTGTTGGACTATCTCTTTTTGAGCTCCATTTGGATCGCCCCCTCCCCCATCCGGTCTACTTCCTATTCGGGTCGAGGCTTCCAGGTCCCATTTGGGCTGTTGATTAATCCAGACGACCTCTTTTCGGTCTCCATTTAGGTCACCTCTTTCCCCATCTGAGGGTGGGAATCAGTATAGTTGATCGTAGCTCTAGAGTTTGTGACATATTGTATAAAAATTTTTATGTATTATGTATATCCATTGTGCATGACAGTTATTACAAAAAGCACGCAAGCCTATGTAGCTTATTACGTTCAGCATATGCATAGTGATTCTATTGTAAGATGATTAAAGTTACTCCATTTATTGTGTGTGTAGTGAAATATGGGAAAGTTGTAATAGCTATCTGCTACATAAATAGTTCTATGATTAATGGACCATATGGCATAAAGTACAGTGAATGTCCTCAAAGAGCAATTAGAACCAGATATGGAATGAAATTTGCAGATTTGGAGGGCAAGTTATGTAGAGTATTTCATATACACAAGAAAAAAAATAGACTAACGATAATATATAAATATCCACAAGTTGTATAGCCAACAGTGTTAAAATATGAATCTATTCTAATTACTGAAGATAAAGATGTTGAGATAATTTTTGCAATTGCTAGTTCACATCCATATTTATCTGATGCAGAATTATACCTTAATGTACAATCCATCAAAGATATGGACTTGATTTTGATCATGATGATTACGAAGTAGTTGATGGGGACATAGGAACATCTCAAGGTAGTGAACAGATTCAAGCCTCTAGTCCTTATATTATTGATAATATTCATATGCCGACAACTATTATAAGACAATCTTCAATATACACAGCTACCAATGATACAGTTCATATAGATAATTGGCTATTTGATGATGACATACTAATTGAAGATGACATGGGTGTCGATGCTGAGTAGATTGGTCAATCACCTGATGTAGGAGTTGCACCTGCTGTGGAGTATACAAATTTTTTAGTATTTGAAGCTCCTTCTGGAACATTCAGGATGATTGATTGGATGGCTACTAATGTGTAGGTGTCTTCTGCATTTCAGTCACATTGTACAATATGGGAAAGAGATGCCGAGTTGTATAAAGGACTTCATTTTGCAGATAAGATGAAACTACAAAGAGTGATAAAATAGTATTTCATTGACTAGCAACATGAGTTTAATGTTGTTGAGTCAAAGCCTAAGCTATAGATGCTTAAGTGTAAAAATATGGAGTTGGGATGCAATTGGAGTCTTCAAGCAATTAAGCGGTATGATTATTTTGAAATTATATGGTTTGTTGGCCTGCATACCTATGTTTCCACTATGCTTTCTCAGAATCATTTTGTACTTGATTTGAACTTCATCACTAATTAAATATGAGATATTATGAAAGAAGTACCCATAATTTCTATCGTCGGCATCTGTGCAGCCATAAAGAACAGATTCAATTATACAACTAGTTATAGGAAGCTGTGGTAAGCAAAGCAAAAGGCAATGGCAATGATATATGGAGATTGGGATAAGTCCTATGACTTGTTGTCGAAGTGGTTGCATACTATAGAAGACTTTAATCCTGGCTCTTGGATGAAGTTTATTAGCACTCCTATCAAACATCTAGCATATGCTGCATTTGATCATATTTTTTGGGCATTTATACCATCGATTGAAGGCTTCAAATATTGTAGACCAGTAATCAGTATTGATACTACATTCTTGTATAGTAAGTATAAGAAGTTGATGATTGCAACTGCTATTGATGGAAACAATCAAATATTTTTACTTGTATTTGTTATAGTACAAGAAGAATCTACAAACATATGGGGCTAGTTCTTAGCTTGCTTGAGATGTTTTGTCACGTCACGTTGGGGGATCTGTTAGATTTTAGACTGACAATATTTTTTTTTCTTTTCTTTTTGGACATAACAGGACTCTAGATTTCTTACATGTCGATGTAGGGAGCTGGCTTTATCTCGATCGACTCCATTGGATAGACATATAGTGCCATATCTATAGCAGGTTGGATTTTACTGCCTATCCGGCATTGGTTTCATATTGTTTGATTGGCACTTTATCACCGTGTTCGTTAGGTGGTGGAGTCCGGAGACACATACATTTCATCTATCAGTTTGTGAGTGTACTATAACATTGGAGGATGTCAGTTAGGATTACCAGTTGATGGTCTTTTGGTTATGAGTAGTACATGCCAGGATTGATGACATATATGTTTTGATCTCTTGGGTGTTGTCCCATCATCTGATAAACTCAAGGGTTCATGATTGAGCATGGTATGGTTAGGATAGCAGTTCCATGAGCTCGCCCCTAATCTAGATATTATGGCCATTCAATGTTATGCTAGGGCATATATTTTACAGTTGATGGGAGTGTCTATTCATGGATAAATTCAATAACCTAATACGTATCATGTTTTTGCCACTACTTGTCAATTTTGAGGCCGCTAGACACTAATGTTGGGGTAATACCGATCTAACTAGGTTGTATAGAGAGTTTTGTAGGGCAAGTAGGATAAATGCACATGATATCGTGGGATCTTAAGATTTTGCTCTAGGTGTGGGCACGGGATAGGTTTCCTATTATAGCACCCCGTAGATTAGGTCATCCTCTTATAGATCTTATCATGAATTTGGCTAATAGAGTTGTATTACCACATGGTCCCCTAACTATGAGATATGTAATTTATGGTGTATATTTACTTCTATATATGTAGGTGGAGAGATGCTTTCTCTATGATGCAAGTCTCCACCCATTTTTTGATCTCGTACCATTATCATCTTAACCATCTCAAAGCCAAGGAGGTATAATTATAATTGACTTATAATTATTATACTTGTGTTTCTTTCACATACTTATGTTTAACCATGTTTGTGAAAAGGTTATATGGCAATGATATACTCCTGAGGTCCTTGCACTTGTGCCAAATTACTGCTTTTGGGGTCGGGATATGTGGCGATGCCTAATGCTGCTTATTTATTTCCATATCGTAGAGTGGCACTGGACGGATAGAGTGATGCTGCAGGTTATCTTAATAGCTTGTAACACAAATTCTAGACTACATCATATCAACCTTAGGGGATGGGTCGATCATGATTGAGGCATCATTCATGAAGAGTTTGTTGCGCTCTGGGATAGTCAGCGAAATTATGTGATGGATGGTCCCCCGAGCGATGGCACCATGCACTATCATGATGAAGGAAGTCTGACTTCCCGGATACACATATAGTAATCAAAATTGCAGTGAAAAGTAAAGGATCTAGATGTAAAACTATTTTAAATCTAACATGCATATCTGATTTAGATCTAATCTAAATATGCCAAGAAGGTTTCACATGCTGAAATTAAAGATCTAAAAAATAAAAATCAGATTACTGATTAGGTCTATACCTTTGTGTGGGTAGCAATTCACCGCAATCCGATTGTCATGGTAATCTGATGTGGTTTCTGCAGAGCCGCATACACGTCTATCCTCTATAGGTATCGACTTGAGATCAATCTGGATCATACTTTCTCGGATCTGAATCTTCCTTCACCAAGGAGAATTCTGATGCCTTGATCTGACTGTTTGGATGTAGATCAACCCTTGATTTGTTGCAACACACTTGACTATCGACGTGCTGCCTTCTTCTTCCTCCGATGCAAATCTGGATCTTCCAACACTTGGGTCTTCTAGATGATGGATGCCCAACACCTTGGGTGTATAGACAATAGCGTGTAGAGGCTAGGCGTGTGAGAGGAGGGAGAGGGATGGTGAGGGATTGAGTGGTAGGGCTTCGCTACAGGACTTATGCAACAAGCCTTTTAACTCATGAGTGGTGTGTCCTATTTGTAGAGCCAAGCCCAAGAGTCCCACCTTAGCTTCCTAAGTTTAAAACCAAATACCCCTTATCCCATAAGCGGTAAAGAAGCAGAAGGACACATGGTATCAAAATTTTTCTCATAAAAATTCAAATCACCCAAGAGTTCGTGCCCAACACTTGGTGCATGTTTAATTTGCCATGCCAAAATGCCATGGGGCATCCCACTCTTGGATCTAATCCAAGTGGATGCCCAATCCTCATCCATATGGGTGTGAGCCACTTTGGATCTCATCCAGATGGCCACCCCATTCAAAATCCCACACCTACAACCATGTGCGCACAAGATAAGGATGAGGAGGATGGGAGTTAGTGTTGGAAGAGCGTAGAGTTTTATGCATGCATTTCAAAATCTTGGCAGTAGAATAAAGATAGATTAAACATTTTAATCTACAAATACATGCTTAAGATCAGATCTTAAAATACCTACAGAAAGATCTATTACATGATATAGTATGCATGAAAATATTTGAATTTAAAATCAGCAAGCATGTGAAAAAATCTGCACAAGCACTAGATCATATCTATAGCTACTAGGGTTCCGAACCCTATACCTGAGCACGGATAGATGAACACCACAACTGAAACTTATTGATCTGAGGCTCTGCTGGTTGTTCATAGCTACACAGAGTGTTCGACCTCTACGGATCATTCACACGAAGCTCTCGAACCGATTAGCCTTCCACAGGAGTGCTAGCTCGCATAGACGGTTTCTAATGGTAGATCTAATTTGATCATCTTCTTTGATCACCTCAGACTCTTTCGATGTCGAAGATGGATCAGAGGAGGTGCTGGATGGTAGAAAAAAAATTAGAGAAAAACTCTCTTTTCTCTTATATTTTTCCTCACCTAAAAACTCTAGAATGAATCTAGGTCTCTCACCCAAAGAGGAGTTGAATCTCCTCCAATGCTCATGCCAAGAAAATAAAAGCCCACCCCAAACCTCATACCCCAAGGTATGTTCGGCCCCTCTCTCTATCTAATTTCTTATAGTAGAATTCATCTCTTGGGCGGTGCATAAAAAACATCTCTTTTTAATGATTGCCAAACCAAGGATGTAGGATGAGATAAGGTTACGTTTAAGTTTAAAATCACACTTGTTTTGAATTCAAACTAATCACTGCTTATCCCTGTCCTATATTAGACAAAATAAAGGCTAACCAGAGGTAAATAGCATAGAAAAAATTGGGAGCAACTCCCTTTTTGTCACACAAATCACAAGTCCTTCATAAGGAACCAATGGGTGGGAGTTTGAAAGGGATAAGGACTCTGAGTTTGAATCAAATTCAAAACTTCAAACAAAACCAACCCTACCTATCCCTAATGGGTGACAACTAGAGGCTTTGGCATGGAATATTAATTGCACAAACCAATTTATGCGATGAAATAATGCATGGAGAGAAGGGAAGGCGCAAGGGAGGAAGTCCAATCACATTGGACTTTAGGGTTTAGTCAATTAAGTCCTTAATTAGGTTTCATCCAAATCCAATTTAATTAGACTTAAATAGATCATGATGAACTTAATCTAATTAGGTTCCTATGAGCTCAATTAAATCTGATTGAATCAAAGAATTAACTGAGCCATAATCCCAATCAAATCAGGATTAATTCTCCCTTAGCGATTAGGTCATCTCATAATCTAATTGGGCTTGTCCTAATTAAATTCAATTCAATTAGACTTGATTCAAACTTTAATGCTTAATTAAATTGAGCTAATCAGTAATCTAATTACTGACTAATTCTTCTAAGTTTTACTAACACTTAATGAATAATATTATTGCAACTATTGCATAGGGTTAATTATCAATCGTATTGATGATTTTATCCTCGAACGATTCTCAATCGTCGATCTGCCAATTGATCAGAGAGAAATTTTTAATGTGTGTGACCTCATAGATTTGAATCTAAGTCTATAGTACAGAAATAGATTTATGTACTAAACAAAGTAACCATCTGGCAATAGTATCCGACATCTAGATAGGTTGAATGTATGTAAAGCAACACTCAGAACCTACTGATATATAGTTGTCATATAATTCATCTCTTTGATCTTTGATGCTCAAGATGACTTAGAGTTTAAACTGTCAACTCTTAACAGTACATCCATTATGTATTTCAACCTAATAAATCCTATGACTCTTCACAAAGATTTTTCTGGTCAAGATCATACTAAATTGAAATACAAAGCATTCTTTCCAACATCTTGGAGTGGTCAATCCCATCTTGACTCATGCACTGACTTTACAAGTACTTGACTGTGCCTAAAAATTTTTCGATCCTGAATTAAAAATTCAGATAGTCTAACACCAAAGCACAGTGAGTTGCTTGCAAGTCATCGTAGTGATCTTAGGTCAGAGGGACACTTACACTCATATCCCTTCAGAGTAACTCTTTGTAGAGATTTGTGATGCTCCCAAGCCTTGAGAGCTTACAGGAGGAGTCTGGATGTTGGCTCTGGGAGACAAGGACTGGGTCTGGGTCTTAGGGCTAGGATGAAAGTTGTCCTAGGGTGGAGGTGCGCATAGCTCTTCACGGGCTCGAAGCTCAGGTGGTGAGGACTTCGAAGGGCTTAATTTGAGCTTTAAATATCTAGAGACATAAGGTGGAGCAAGATACCAAGGAAGTGCTGAAGACTATGGTGGAAGAGCAGTTTTAAAATATTGGGTCAACTTAGTTTGGGAATAGATCGACCAAGTCACAGGGCATGCCAGAGAGAGGCATATCAGTATTTTGGTATGGCATGAAAAATAAATTGACTCAGTGTCAGATTGAGCTGACTCAGTCTGGATGGGTTGGCTCAGTCCCAGCTGAGCCGACTAACTATGAGAATAGGCAGAGAGTGCACTTTCGGGAGTCTACAGGTGGTAGTAGACTTAGTCAACTCAGTCCAAGAATGAGTCAACTAAGTGGCATACTGAGCTGACTTAGTTTCAGCTGAGCAAATCGAATTCATGGGCTGAAGTTGTATGGGCTTTCTGTTTTGGTCTGGGGTCAGATTTTGATCCTAGGGCTTAGGACTTTGGTTTGTGAGGTCCTAAGATGACTAACTCAAGGTTTGGATTGAAAAAAAATCCATAAGGTACATTGGGTTAGTCTAGAATATTTTTTGGGCTCGGATCGTTGAAACCATTATATTTGATATATATACAGATCTTGTAATACCAAGAAATTGGAATGGAATTCAATTGAGCTTTTTCTCCTGAAAACCTAGCCTCCCTCTCTCCCTCTCTCCCTCTCTCTCTCTTATTCCTAGTCTCCACCTAGGGTTCTATGCTAGGGGAATCCATCATCCAATTAGGCTTCCATGTATCTTTATTCTCTCTTCCCCAGATTACTGGTTTAACATTCAAGTCCACACAAGATATCAATCCATCGTTGGTATTGGAGAGATATCAGGTTCTTAACAATTGGTATCAGAGCTGGTTGAGCATGGAGGAGGAAGAAGAGTGGATCAAGGATGTGTCTGCAGCAAGAAATTAGTAGTAGGATCAGATCTAGGGATTTTTCCAAAGCTTTGTCAGAAAGGAAGTTATCTGGGGGCTACTATCCACCGTCCCTACATCAGTTATTTTTCATATCCATTTGGTTTGCTATTTGTTGATCAGGGTTGATCATGGAGGGCAGTAGGATGAAGATAGGGTTTGAGAAATTTGATAAAAAAGAGAGTATCACCATGTGGAAGGTGAGGATGGAGGATCTGCTGGTACAGATGGGATTGGGCTCGATCTTGGAGGATATGTTAGAGAAAATGATAGACAAGTAGTGTGTGTCCTTGGAGAAAAGAGCATGTGCAATAATTAGGGCTTGTCTGGTGGATGATGTGCTATATAGCGTATTGGAGAAGAGATTACCTCAGAGATTGTGGTCGAGGTTACATCAATTATACATAAAGAAGAACATGCACAACAAGCTGATATTGAAGAAGCAACTGTACAGCCTTCGGATGTAGGAGAGCATGGATGTTGCGGATCATATTTAGTGGTTTGACTGGATGAGCATGGATTTGCTCAATATTGGGGTGAATTTGGAAGAGGAAGATAAGAGTTTGCTGCTATTGTGTTTGCTGCTCGGGAGCTTCGATTTGCTGGTGACAATGCTGCTGTACGAAAAGGAGACACTGGTATATGAGGAGATCATCTCAGTTCTTAGGTCCAACAAGTAGCGGGAGCAAATGATAAAGAAGGAGGTCTTCCCAAAGGGTCTCACAGTGTTAGAGCAGCCCAGAAAAGGAAAAAAAAGGGCAGTAGGTGGGGTGAGGATAGCCTCAGTAGGGTAGCAGCATGGAGGCTAAAAAGTGCTATAGGTGTGGTGTAGCGAGGCATTTTAAGCGGGAGTGTCTGCTTTGGAGGAAAGGAGAAAGAAAAGGTTTCGGGGATTCCATTGGATTAGTTGCTGAGTTGGAAGAATTAGATGAGCTCTTGGTGGTCTCGAAGGAGCCCACGGCTTCAGAAGGATCCGTGGAGTGTGGAGGATCCGAAAGGATAGCAACGGTGTTTGAGGTGTAGCAGCAGGCTCAGTAGGGCAGCGCTGAGTGGTTGGCCTCAGGCAACTTGGGAATAGAGTCAGGATCATCTACGATGTCAGGTGGACTTCAATTTTAGGTGGAGCATCGAGAAGAGGTGGCTTCATAGGTGGAGGTTGATATGACACATGTTCAGAGTGGGGGGGTGCGAGAGGATATGTTGGAAAATGTGTCCCAAAGCCAATCATTAGACGATTGTGCTTTTCTTGTAAATTATATATGAATTTTTATTAATAAAAATTATTTCATATTTTCATTACAAATTATCTATCTTTGAACTCCTATGTAGTAATGAAGTCTTTAGGACCATGATTAATCGACAAAGAAGGATTTATCGTTAAGTCCTTAAAAATATTCACGACCAAACGATACGATATTACTAGGACGATAGCGATATCAAGTGTAGGTCATTGTGTGTCATATGAGTTGGTTGTCCTCTTAACCAAAGAGTATGAAGATACTATTATGGCATGCAGATAGAATGTAGGTGTACATCTGCATCGAACATGACCATGTGTCAAGTACTCTGCTATCAAGTGTAGCTCATGAAAGGTATGGGTATAAGTATCTCTTCAACCTAAGACCACCACGGTAACTTGTAAGCAACTCATTATACTTTAGTATCGAACCATCTGAGTTTCTAACTCAGTGTCGGAAGGCTACTGGGTGCGGTCAAGTACTTATCAAGTCGGTGTGCGAGTCAAGATGGAATTGACCCCTCTGAATTAGTAGGAGATATGCATCAGTGTATTTTAATTTAGTAAAACCTTGGTCAAGATAATCTATGAGATGAATTTGAAAGATTGAAATACAATGTGATAAACTAAATTAGGATTGACAGTTAAATTTTAGATCACCTTGAGCATTGGGGTCAAAGGGATGAATTATATGGTAACCATACGCCAATAGGTTCTAGAAGGTTGCTCTGCAATACTTCGACCTATCTGATCATCGGATCATCATTGCTAGATGATTATATCGATTGGTATAGAAAGCTATTCCTATACTACCAGCTTAGGTTTGAACCAATGGGGTCACACGTATTAGAAGATTTGGTCAGATCTGATGGCTGAGGAGTTTAATTGGATTGTGACTCTGGTGAAGAGTCCTACTCCGACTAGATTTCTGGGGGAGAGTCCCACTGGGATTGAGACTCTATTATTTTTGAAGAATAAATTAATAATTAAATTACTAATTGACTCAATTTGATTAAGTAAAAAGCTTTGGATCAAGTCTAATTGAATTAGATTTAGTTCGACTCTGATTGGGTTTGATATGATCGAGCCCGATTATAAGAGAAATTTGATCCTGATTCAATCAGGATTTTGACTCGACTAATTTCTAATTAGATTAAAAATTTGATGAGATATTTAAATTTTTAATTGGATTAGATTTATTTCTATTAGTAGGTTCAATCCAAAATTAATTTGGATTAGAATTAGAATTGAAAATGAAGAGTCCTTGTTAACTTGCACTCTATCCTTATCTCTTGCTTCACTTCTGGATCCATGCCAATTTCTCCATATCTAATTGGATTTGGATTGTGATTTTTGGTATCATGATAGTGGATCTAATAAGGGTGGGTGGCTATAGCTGATGAGTCATAATATTATCTCTTGTTTAATTCAAATGCGATCCGAATTAGAGATAAGAGGTAAACTAAGAAAGAGATTTTTTGTATATGGAATATTGTTGGCACCATATTAATTTTTTTCTTATTTTTCTTAAAGCATCTTTTGGCATGTGAGACTCCAAAATCTTTCTCCACATTCTAATGGTTTTTTTGGAATTTTTTGGGATGCCAAAAGGAGGTTTTGGTGTTGACTCTTGGTGCACTTCTTTGAAAAACCCTAATTCGTAGTCTATAAAAAGGTGTCCTATCTCTTGGACGTCCCATGATCATTTTCTTGGTATTTTTTTATTTTTAGAGCCTTTTCTTCTCCTCCTCTATTCTTCCTATTGATTCTCTCTTGCTTTGAAGTGTCCAAGGTACTTGAAGAAGGAGAAACAAATCAGCTGTCGAAGTTGCTTGCAGGCTAGCACCTCCAAGTCCCTGATCTGTGCCTGTCTTCGCGTGGATCTTTCTATAGAGGCCAGACGACTCCGTGTGGCTGTGAGTGATCTGAAGAATACCTTCTCCAACCATTGAACAAGAAAAGATCAAGATCAAATTTATTTGATAATGATCTTTAACTTATTTTGATTCTTATGGTAGATCTAATAGTTAGATCTAGAATTCAGCATCGATAAAATCGATGTGATTTTTATTTTCAGATCTGAAGTACATATTTTTATATCAAAGATCATGATGTGGTAGTCTAAGATAGGATCTTATATATGTGATTAGGATTAAATTATTTAATCTATTATTTTTGCTGCATAAAATTTTAAAATTACATGTACTGTACTACCGCATATTTCTTTCAACTGGTATCAAAGCATGATTGTTTTGATGTGAATCAATATGACTTTAGATCTGATTTTTTTTATTTGATCTGATTATTTATGATTTAGATTAGATCTAAATTAATTTATTTTCAGATCTGATTATTATTTATTTAGATTAGATGTTTTGAGTTACAAAATACTCGAATTAGATAATCATCAGGCCGTCCAATCATAGGAGCAAGTAGAGTTTCATGACCCTCTCTTCTCATTTAATGGAGTGCTCTTTATGATGTGTAGGGGTGCCACTGTGAGATCCCATGAAGAAGAAAGCAAAAAGAGAAAATTTACTTTCTTACAAAATCCTAGATCTTGAAACCCCTAGGTGTTGTTGTATGTGATGCAAGTGTTAGATGTGTGCCCTAGATGCCAGATTGGCTGACACATTCCTGTACAAATCTAAGGATAAATTTATAATTTTGACTATAAATCAATAAATGGGTTATTCTTCTATCACATTGTGTACATTGTGTCTGTGATACATCCTTTGAGTTAGTAAGAATGTCAATTCATATTTTCAAGAGTTAAAAATTTAAGGCATGAATTTACATAACTAACTTATAAACAGCTCCTGATCATAGGATCATCACGAGGATGGTGATCGAGCTGGAAGGTTGGTGTATGATCGCTTTCTTAGGATAGATGTGTCTTGAGTCTACGGTGTGGAGATATCGAAGTGAGAGTACAGGTATTCATTGAGAATGAGAGTACTGAGCGTGACCATATCGAGCAGTCATAAGGAAGTCTACCTTCTCATCGATGACTAGCTCGATGCTGCAGTTGTGTGTCTCATTTTTTAACCTGAGGTGTATCGACAGTTCACCTTGAGTGTGTTATAGTTTGACTACATCATAACTCGATCTCCTAGCCATTCAAAATCTTAAGATGTATGTTTGCTGTAGCATATTCATTGTAGGAACTAGATCACACCAAGATGGGATCTATCAACCTCGGTAAATAAGAGGAGTAGTCCTATGGTGATCGAAAGATCGAGTCCTTAAGCCCATGGCCATGGCAGAGTGAAATAATGAAAAAAAGTTTTTCATTGGAATTTCACATCGGACTCGGATCGATCGATTGATTCATATGATTGATGTTGGGTTTGACGAGTTCACCTTAACCCTAACGCAGTCGGGACTCATGATAGAGGAACTCAATCACATAGGTAGTTGCACCGAGAGGTTCATCTTCAGTTCTAATGGGTTGCCACCATATACTGCTAGGTGTCACTGATAGATTTTGGGAGCAATTAGAATGATCTTGATGATCGATCATTCTAATTGTCTGAATCAGAAGAGTTCTGATCCATCGAAAGGAGTTTCGATGATGTCGATGATGAGATCATGACATGTCTCATTATCATGTAGAATTAAACCTAACTGGATTACACTAACAAAGATTAGGATCTGGATGTCATCAATTGGGCTAGCCCAATTGATTTGGATTAGATCCAATTAGGTTCAAGAAAATCATGCTAGCACACGATTGAGCCTAACTTTCTCTTCGTGTAATCTTTTCTATCTCGACTGAGCCAAATATGATTTGACTCACCCAGAGAATCTTGATAAGGTTTCTCTCAGTTTAAATGAAGCTTGTCCAGCTCAGAAAAGCCTTGCCTTAATTCATGAGATGAATTTAAGACAACACCTGCTAATTCCTGATACCTACCATTTTCATTTTAAGACATCTGTTAAATGTTGACATATGGGTCTTAAACTGAAGGCCACTTGGCAAGAGGTTATTGAAGGTTTTTTGTGGAGTGTCTACCTACCAAAAATAAGCACCAAAGTGGATGCCACAATTGGATAAGGCTTGCACCCCAAGTGGATAAAGATCAAGAGGAGTCTTGATCAACATGGACTCTTTGGTGCCAACATGATTGTGCTTATCCAATGTTGGTGCCAACATAGGAGAGAGGGTGGGGGTTCTTATCTGATGTGATTAGATGATATCACTCTATCAATCAAAATTTTTCTGGATTAAATAGAATTTTTTGATTGGTTGAATGATGTGGCACTGCGCAGTGCAGCAGGGTCTATATAAACCCTGTCTGCGCCTAGGGTTTAAGTGATTCTGCTCCCTACCCAGAAAAAGCCAGCCATCCCTTCTCTTCTCCATGTCCTCCCTGGTGCTACCTCTCCCCTCTTCATGCCCAAGAGGTTGGGCATCCATCTGGTGAAGGATCAAGGCATGATGATGCCTTGAACAGGAAGGCTGCAGGAGTTCTTTGACAAGCTGCTGCTCCAATTTCAGGAAGACTATTAAAGATCTTTCTAATCAGATTTAGTTTTGATTTTTGGAGTAGAGATTTATGAGAAAAAGATAATCCAGATCCTACTTGAGTGGATACTGGTAGAGGCCAGACGATTGCGTGGCTAAATCAGAACCTCAGGCTTCCTGCGATCATCTATAGGGTAATCAGATTACCCTTGAGGTATTTCATGTTTTCTCATATTTTAGATTTATTTTTGAATTAATATTTGATAATAAAATTAGATCTAGAGATTTAGATCTAAAATAAATGTAGGAAATTTTTTTTTTTTAAATTATTCTATCTCAGATTTGATGAAATCTGGAAGATCCTACGAGGAAAAAGATGATTTTTCCTTCAGCAAGTTGCGAAGATGGTTAGTTACATATAATCTTGATAAATCAAAATTATTTTGATTTAAAATCATAAAAATTTAGATTTGATCTAAAAAATTTTATGATTTGATGTAAAAAATTTATACAAAAAATTATTTTCAAAATCTTAACTATGTTGATGTAAAACTTAATTAAGAATTAAGTGTTAAACCCAATAGATCTAGAATTGTGATTTAAATTTAATGACAATACACAAAACATGGGGTATGGGTTAGCTTAAATCAGGTCCTTCTCTTTAATTAGGTTAGACCTAAGATTAGAATCAAAGAATTGATTGATCATGTAGAAAAATTAATTAAATCTAACCAAATATTGAATTAGATTAATCAAGATTTCTCTAGTACAATAGTTGTAAATGGTCAAGTCCATATCTTTGATTAGACCAAATAGACCTTGATTGTGGCTCAGTAGTTGAATCCGAATCATTAGGTTAGTCAAATCGAAACTAGTTAATCAATTGGTGTCTAAGGTAACTTTGACATTTCGATCGGTGGTTTTTAATTGAAAGTGGCTTATCTGGCCATTTCGATGGTGTCTAAGACAAGCTTAGCAGATCCTCCCACCGATCTCACTTACCTGATCAATTTGATGAACTAAATTTTGATTAGATCGATAAGTGATTCGAGTTAGCCTATGCCATTAAGGTTGATCAGTGTGACTGATCTAGGTGTCAGTTCAATCAGCATAACCTAATCTTATTCAATGACTTGGTCAAGTCAGTGGGAGGATTGTGATCTACTGATTGATCTTTTCTTCTTTAAACTGACTAAATCTTCTAAATTATTAGGTCTCTAAAATGAGCTAGTTATGGTGATAACTAGATCATAGTCTCTCATTAAAGTGAATTATAATGGATCCATTATTTATGATTGACATTGCTGGTGCCATCCATCTGGTGTTCATTCTGAATGATGGAATTATCATTCATCATATGATGACTCTGTTGAACTATCTGATAATGATTAGGTTGATTGAGCCATCCTCAGGCCTGATCACTCATTAGGTAGAATCACTGAGTAGGTTCATGTTAATGGTTTGACCTAATCAAAATTTTCAGTGGAGGCCCATTACCTACTGAAATAAAATCTGGGGCTAAATTAAATACTAAAAATTATTTGGAGAAATAATTGATTGAAAATTTATCCATAGGTACATATGGGTTGATCGAGCCATCCTTGGGCCTATATGCAGTCTGTGTGGATTCTAGTACCCATTAAGAAATTAAAGTAATTCTTTGAATTGGAGGTAAAGACTATCAATTCATATAAAATAGTGAGAGGATCTTTAGACTAAATTCTAAATCTTTAGGATTAACAAATTTATATACTAATTAGATTTTGTATTTTTCTTGTGTGTGCAGATATGCCCTCAAACTTGTTGCTCCGATCATTGTTGGACAGTGAGAAGCTTATCGGATCAAATTTTGATAATTGGTATCGAAAGTTAAAGATAGTCTTGGAGCATGAGAGGGTCCTTTATGTGATAATGAATTCAGCACCTGAGGAGCCTGCTCCCAATGCCTGAGGCACGGTCTGAGACACTTATTTGAAGTGGCTCAACGACCGCACCACAGTTCATTGTATTATACGGGCCTCTATGAACAATGAGTTCAGTCAAAAATTTAAAGAGGCTCAACCAGAGGAAATGCTTTAAGTGTTGAGAAATTCTTTTGGTACTCCTGATGATGTTGAGTGACACAAGACTAGTTACGTTGTTTTCAATGCTCAGATGAGAGAGGATGCATCTGTTACCGATCATGTATTGTATATGATCAAGTAGATTGAAAAACTAAGCAAACTCGACTTCTCCTTGCACGAACAGCTGGGGAAGGATGCGATCTTGAGCTTCCTACCCAAGTCCTACCTGCCATTCCTCAGTCATTTTAGAATGACGAAGTCTGTAGTCAACTACCATGATCTGTTGAGGTTGCTACAGATTTTTGAGAAAGATCATCAGCTCCACAAGGAGACGGTGAATCTAGTGGGAGGATCTTCTTCGGGAGTCATCATCCCTTTAAGAAAGAAAAAAAAGAAGAATAAGAAGGTGCTTGATGCTGGGAGTCAGTCCTAGAAATCCAAGTTCAAGACTGATCAAAGTCAGACAGAGTGCTTCTTTTGCAAGAAGCAGGATTACTGAAAAAGAAATTATCCTCAGTATATCACTTCTCTTGACACAAATAGATCAAAGAAGAAGAAGTAATCAGTTACTGGACAAGATACTTATGTGATAACATCTTGTAACTTCTGTCTTTTTGATACAATGATCTGGGTATTGGATACTGATAGTCCTATTCATATTTATAATTCATTGCAGGGTCTTTAGATCACTAAAATATTTGGAGATGGTGAGAGATTTCTGAACATTGAAGATGGAAGATTAGTTTCAGTTCTAGCTTTAGGAATCATCAAGCTTGTATTCGAGTCTCAGTACATTGTTCTTGATGAGTGTTATTACTATCCTAGTTTTTCTTTAAATATTATTTTTGTAGGCCTTTTGGCCAATTCCAATTATGAAATATCAATAAAAAAAAAAATTTATGATATCATTTTGAATAGTGTTACAATTTTGTATGGATAGTTGAACAATGGTATCTATGTTGTATCTAGGCCTAATGTAATGTATATTTGAAATAAATGTCTTAGATAGATGATGTCACCGATGCCTACCTTTGGTATTGTAGGCTAGGTCATATCAACAAAAATAAGATGAACAGGTTAGCTCAAGAAAAAATTCTTGATAAAGATGATTATGAATCGTTACCTACCTGTGAGTCTTGTTTGCTTGAAAAGAAAACCAAGTCACCTTTTACTGAAAAAGGTGAGCGAGCCAGTGATGTGCTAAGTCTGATATATACTGATAATGTGGACCTATGAGCACATGTGTCAGAGAAGGGTATAGCTATTTCATTACATTCACAGATGACCTATCTAGGTATAGGTATGTATACTTGATGAAACACAAGTCCGAATCATTTGAAATATTCAAATGGTTCCATAATGAAGTAAAAAAATAAACTAAAAAAAGTATTAAAACTCTTTAATCTGATCGAGGAGGTGAATATTTCTCTAATAAATTTCTGACATATCTAGGGAAGAATAAAATTCTCTCCCAATGGACCCCTCCAGAGACACCACAGCATAATGGCATCTAGAAAAGGAGGAATCGAATCTTATTGGATATGGTTCGGTCCATGATGAAGTTTGTAACTCTATCGATCTCCTTTTAAAGATATGCACTTGAAATAGCCTATCTTGTGCTTAATAATATTGTAAGCAAATCAATTAGTAAGACACCATATGAGATATCGTCAGGATGTAGGCCAAACCTCTCTTACTTTAGGGTCTGGGGATATCCGGCTTATGTTAAACGATTACAAACCGACAAGCTCAGCCCTAGGTCTGATAAATATAATTTCATAGGGTACTCCAAGAAAATAAGAGGATATTACTTTTACTTATCTGCTGAACAAAAGGTGTTTGTCAGTAGTATGACACATTTTTTGAAAAAAAAAGTCTTTAGTGGAGGAATAAGTGCCTCTAAAATCGAACTTGATGAAGTTCGATAGGTAGAAGAACCGACATCAATGATTGAATCTAAATCAGATTTGATGAGATCAAATCTGGAGCCCAACATACAAACATCTTTAAGACGATCTGATAGAGTACTGCATTAGCCGGATAGATACTTAAGTTTCTTGATCCGAGATGGAGATCCTGTTGAACTCGATGAGAATAATGAAGATTCGATCACCTAAATAGATGTGATGCAGAAGTCTAACTCTGACAAATAATTTGAAGTCATAAAATTCAAAATAGAGTCCATGAAGATCAATGATGTATGGACATTGGTTGATCCACCTGAAAAGATTAAACCCATAGAATGTAAGTGGGTCTTCAAGAGGAAGAGGGGTGCAGACGGAAAGGTGGAGACCTATAAAGCTTGTTTGGTTGCTAAGTGTTATCATCAGCGTTATGATATTGACTATAACGGGATATTTTCTCCTGTGGCAATACTCAAATCCATTCAGATCATGCTTGCGATAGCAGCATACCTGGACTATGAAGTCTGACAGATGGATGTGAAGACAGCTTTCCTAAATGGAGAGCTGAACGAAGATGTGTATATGATACAACCTGAAGGTTTCACATTCACAAATGAATCCAAGGTATACAAGCTTCAGATATCCATTTATGAATTAAAGCAAGCATCTCGGAGTTGGAATATACATTTTGATAAGATGATCAGAACGTATGGCTTCATTAGGAATAGAGAGGAACCCTGCATATATAAGTGGGCAAATGGTTCAATAATTATATTTTTTGTGTTGTATGTAGATGACATTCTCTTAATCGAGAATGATGTCCCTGTATTATAGAAAAAAAAAGTATAGCTGTCATCATAATTCTCTATGAAGGATCTGGGGAAGCAGCCTACATCCGAGGGATGAAGATCTATAGGCATAGATCTAAGAGGCAGCTCAGACTCTCCCAATCCACATACATAGATACCATACTAAAATGATCCAGCATGGAGAATTTTAAAAAAGACTATCTTCTGATAGATCAAAAAAATTTTCTTTCAAAAGGAGATTATCCGACAACTTCTCAAGAGAGAGAGAGCATATGAATAGAATTCCATATGATTCAAAAGTAGGTTCTATTATGTATGCCATGACATGTACGAGACCAGATGTGGCATACTCACTAGGGGTAGTAAGCAGATACCAGTCTGATCCAGAAAAGTATTGGGTTTCGATGGTACAGCAGAAGGATTAGGTGTTTAAAATTTTTATTCAAAATACCCGACGTATTGAAAGCCCTAATGCCCAGAAATCCTTGACTATAATAAACAAAGTATAATAAATATAAATTAAGATAAGAAGAATACTTATAATGTTAATTCTAATTTTTATAAGGCATCCAAGTGTCCGCCCTCTAATGGTGATCCACGCAAAAATTGAACCAAAGACAGCGCTCCTTCTTCACCTTGCTTCAAGAGTTCTAGCTACTAGAACTCGACTAGCCTCATACCAGTCAGGTTTCTCCAAAAAATTGACTCTACCCTCTCAGAATCTCCTCTGGACTTCTGATCCTCCTCCTTTAAGACCCTCATAATCTTTGTTAGGACCAGATATGGCTTTGTCTTAAATCCCAAAGCTTTGTCCTAAAACTAAGATAGATTGTAAGAAAGAAAAGAGAGCAACAAAGATAAAATTGGAAACTCTTTCTAAATTACTCGAACACCCAGTGCCCTAGCCAATTTATAGCCACTAGAGAGATACCAAAAGAGAGGGATGTACCTCATCCAAGAGGCCTATCTGATCTGATTATCAGAGATAAGAGTTCCTTCAAATAGAAGGACTCTTATCAATGATACGTCAATCAGCACCCTGCTCTACGCATGCGACCAGAGAAGGGATGCTTTTGCATCCCTTCTCAAATCAAAAAAATTCTCAAAAATCTATATGGATAGAGAATTCAATTTTGATTCTAGAATATTAATGAGTAGATAAAAATTCCTACAAATAGATGTGTTCTCACATCCTTTCATGCAAAGTCTGATCACCGCATGCGCAGGCATGAGAAGGAACTTATGGCATCCGTTTGGCATCCAGATATGTCTAGAAAAATTATAGAAAAATTACCAAAAATAGCTTGTCAAATGTGAAATGTTATCATTAAAACTTGTTGTATTTTGAAAGTATTTGATAAGAAGAAGGACTCTCCAAATCTCAAAGAGATGTGATGCTTCTGCACGCACGCACGAGACTTCCTTCCTTTTTTTAATTTTTCTCTACCCCAATAATTTTAGAAAAAATATATCTCATACTTTGAGATATGCACTAGAAAATAGAAGGTGATATGGGCTACCACACGCATCTTAATCCCATGCCAGAAGGACTTTTTTCTTCTGCCTACGCCAACACTTATACACAGAACTGATTTTGCACCAAGAGTCCTTCACAACTTGGACTCTTCATAATTGGTATTAAAATAGGATGTGACACCCCAATTTGGTTTGCTTTCAGGTGGCATGACCTAACTCAAATACTCACTAAATTGGGCTAGCTAATTAGCAAGGGATGAGACCAAATTGACCTCCAAAGGAGCAAGGATTCCACATGTGCTAGCATGCTTACCGGAGCCCTGATTGAATCCAAAATTTCATTCAACCTTTTTCAAAAGAGTCCTTGGCCAATTTCTATATGTGTGTAATCTATTGGGTTCCATATCTAGCTAGCAGTAGTCTGGATGCAAGTTGATCAAATTTGATTAGATTTTAATCTAATCGATTTAGATCCAATCGAGCTAACCCGAGTTCAACAATTATAATCCTTTCTAACTGACGATTGAATTAAACTCTTTAATTCGATCAAAAATCTACAAGTTAATATTGATATCTAGCAATATATCATGACTATCTAGAAGATATAAAATTTTAATAAAAATATCAAATATACCCTTCAATGGTAAGTTACCATACAATTCAATCCTTCGATCATCCCTGCACCCTGAATATATTCATGAGTATGGAATCATGACAAACTCAAATACATATTCATATCGATTCTCCATTAACCAATGATGACTCCAATGAAGAAGTATTAGAAACTCTTTCTAATTTCTTTTCTGCTTTTGGCCAAAAGACTTTTCTCAAGTCATCTAGGATTGAGAATACACAGGATGCGATCTCCTCTTACTAGGAGTGATTGATTCTATATTGACCTACTCACAACCTCCATATAAACTCCACCATATCTAGAACACTCCGTACATGTTTTAATGCCATGCCTGGGTATGAACCAAAATATGAATTCATGTGCATAAGATTCTATGGTGGTCTCAGGTCTAAGGATCACTTGCACAACTCCCACTTAGAGAACCATCTTTGACATACAAGTAAGGCTTCTATAAGATATTCTCTTTCATCGAGTCAATTTAGTGGACTTATTTTTTAAATGAGCACCCACATCTTTGTATTATTGTCCCACACAAGTGACTAGTGAGATCTACCATCCTCTCCATCGGACATACATAGGATGTGCCAGTCTATCCGAAACATTGATTTCTTACTCAATGCTCCTACGACCAGAAATATTTAAGATTAAGATTTTAGAATTTTAGGTCTCACTGGCATGATCCATTCATATCTCCTAAAATCATTATCCTAATCTTTGAGGTTCATCATAATCTTAGACATAATAAGATGCAGCTAATATGATGAATCAATACCTCAAATAATAAATATCATTTCATGAGTTGAAAAATTATAAAGAAAAGTTTCATCATAATACACTTGCGATTGGCTTATAGGGCACTCTTCTTTCAATCTCCTACTTGCACTAAAGTCAATCGCCTTTATATCTCAAACAATCAAGATGGCTATTATATAGCTACTTTGGTATGGCCTTAGTGAATGGGTCTGTTATATTATTCTTTCTGTCTACTCATTCAAAGACAATATCTTGTCTCTAACAAGATGGAAGTGTATAAGGATGTGTTTGGATCTATAATGAGACCTAGATTCTTTTGCTTGAATAATGACCCCAGTGTTATTATGATAGAGTGATATTGGTCTTTCATTCTTAGGAATGACTCCTAAATCTATGATGAATTTTTTCATCCAGACAGCTTCTTTAATGACTTCATTACCAGCAATGTACTCTGCCTTAGTAATTGAGCCAGATACTATCTGCTGTTTGGAGCTCTTCCAACTCACTGCCCCATTATTTAAGGTAAACACATATCCTGATATCGACTTGCTATCATCCATTTTTCAATGATCCTCCCTTGGATTAGCTTGAAATCTGATAGCTATGCTCAAAGCATAAGCTACATCAGGTCTGGTACATAGCATGACATACATAATTGATCTCATAGCCAAAGCATAAGAGATTTCATTCATCCTCTTTCTCTCCTCTAATATCTTAGGACACATTTTCTTGGAGAGACGTATACCATGACTTGCAGGCAAGTAACCTCTCTTACTTACCTCTATATTAAACTTTTTTAATATGAGATCTATATACCGTGACTAGGATAAGCTTAACATCTCTTTAGATCTATCTCTATAGATCTTTATACCTAGTATATAAGATGCTTCACTCAAATCTTTCATGAAAAACTTATTCGATACTCAAGTCTTGACCGATTGCATCATTGGGATATCATTCCCAATAAGAAGTATATGTCATTGATATACAGAACCAAGAAGACAACAGCACTCTCACTTATCTTCTTATATACATATAGTTCATCCTTATTTTTGATAAAGTCAAACTCTTTGACTGTCATATCAAATCGGATGTTCCAACTCTTTAAAGCCTGCTTCAATCCATAGATAGATCTCATTAGCTTGCATACTTGATTTGCCCTCCCACTTGAGACAAATCCCTCTGACTAAGTCACATAGATCTCTTCCTCTAGATTATCATTGAGAAAAATGGTCTTGACATCCATCTATTAGATCTCATAGTCATAGTATGCCACTATAGCAAGTAAAATCTGGATGGACTTAAGCATAGCCACTGGTGGGAAGGTTTCATCATAGTCAATTTTTTAACTTTGACTGAAATTCTTCACCACCAACCTAGCTTTGTAGGTTTTTACTTGGCCATCTACTTCGATCTTCTTCTTGAAGATCCACTTGCACCCTATTGGAATCACACCCTTAGGTGCATCAATCAAGGTCCGTACTTGGTTGATATACATCGAGTCCATCTCAGATTTCATGGCTTTTAGCCATCTATTTGAGTCTCTACTCATGACAGCTTTCGTATAGGTCAGTGAATCATCATCCAAAATGATGTTGATCATATTGTCATCAAATCTCAGAGGTGCATGATGCACTCTATCTGACCTTCGAAGAGGAGGTATGTATTGTGGATATACCTTATCTTTAGGTACTTCTGATTGAAGATCTTTTTGTGGTCCAACCACTGGTATTTCTGGATCGATTTGTAGATCATGAACTTCAGTAAGTTCAATATTCCTCCCACTGCCTCCTTCTTGGATAAGTTCATTTTTCAAAAAAATGGCGTGCCTACTAACAAACACCTTTTGTTCAGTAGATAGTAGTAGTATCCATTAGTTTTCTTAGGATACCCTACAAACCTACACTTATCTGATCTAGCACTAAGCTTATGTCCAAAAGTATTTCTGACATAAGCAGGATAGCCCCAAGTCTTAAGATGTTTAAGATTAGGTTTTCTTCCCTTCCATATCTCATATGGTGTGCTTGTAACAGACTTTGAAGGCATCCTGTTTAATATGTATGTGGTAGTCTCTAGGACATTATCTCTAGAAAGATATTGAAAGATCAGTGAAGCATATTATGGACTGCATCGTATCCATCAAAGTATGATTCCTCCTTTTTGCTACACCATTTAACTGGGATATATAAGGAGGGATCCATTCAAAGAAAATACCTTTATTTTTAAGATGATCAAAAAATTTACTAGATAAGTATTCTCCTCTTCGATCAGATCGAAGAACCTCGAAATCTTTTTCAGTTTATTTTTCAATCATACATTGATACTTTTTGAACTTATCAAAAGCTTCAAATTTATGTTTCATAAGATACACATATCCGAATCTTGATAAATCTTTCGTAAATATAATAAAATAGGAGTATTCTCCTTCGGCCTGAGTTGTCATTGGTCCACATACATCTGTATGTACTAGGGCTAACAACTCATTCGCCCTCTCTCCATATGCAGAAAATGGAGTTTGGTCATCTTACCCATGAGACAAAATTTATAAGTTCTCAATAATTTATAATCATATAGATCAAAGAATTTTTCTTTATATAATTTGTTAATCTTTGACTCACTAATATGACCAAAGTGATAATGTCAGAGATATGTGACATTCATATCTTCTCTCTTTCTTTTTATATTTTTTTAATATAAAAAATATTTTTATTGAGTGCACGAATTAGAAGATTGTTATCAATATAACTACTGCCATAATATTCATTAAAAAAAATAGAGCATCTATTTTTTATTAGTCTTATTTTATAACCTTGTTTATACAATAAAGATGTAGAAATAATGTTTCTAATGATCTTTGACATGTAATAACAGTCTTTTAATTCTAAAATTTTATCCGAAGATAAATTAAGTACACAGATTTTTACAGTCTCTGTGCTAATGGACTCTCCACTTGCGCCATAGAGCTCGAGGTCACTTCTTTTCAGACTTTTGATATTCTATAGTCGCTGTAATGAATTACAAATATACGATCCATAGGTGGTATCTAATACCCAAGTATCAGAGTCTGAGCCACTCAATGAAAAAATAGGTTTGTATCATATGCACACCTTTTGGTGCTATACTTGCATCCTACTTCAAACTTGCAAGATTATTCTTGTAATTATACTCTCAATATCCAAACTTGCTATAAAATAAATAGCTAATATCCATATAGACATCTTTTGCCTTCTCATTATTACTGACCATCCCAAGATCAAAAATATTCAGAACATCAGAGTTCTTCTCTGATACGAACCTTATTTGCAAGTTCCTCAACCAATTCACAGAGTTGGATTGGTCAACATATTTTTATTTATGGTGTTATGCAGTGAAAATAAAGAACCCATAATGCAGACTTAAATCTGTATAAATAAAGAATAATAGTATAAGCAGACCACTCATGTTTGACATGCATAACTAGATGAAAACTTTTAAATTAGTTATGTCTCCTACTATTTTATCGGATACCATAGCCCGCTCCTATGGTAAATGAGAAATCCTAATCTGGTTTCTTAATGGGGTTGAGATCCTAATCCCTCAATGAAGCCTTATGGATATCACAATAAACCTCAATGAGTTCAAAGGTAGAAAAATCTATCCAATTGCATCTCATGTAACTCTCAATATAACCTACCTCTAAAAGTACTCATAGCCTTGTGGATATCACAACAAACTGTAGTATTTTTAGTTAAGTCAGATCCTTCATTTCTATACAGTCATATTTAAAAAATACTGTCCTTGTGGATATCATAATAAAATAACATATCCAAATATATCATAAAGCATATAATATGCACCAAGACAAATCCACATCAATCCCCAAAGCAAGCTTTGTAGATGTCACAACAAACCTACTATGATTTTTGACAGGATATTGACTAGGCATGAAGGAAGGCATATGTAGTGTTATAATACTAAGTTACCTTCATTCAAGATTCAAACTAATCTAATTAGTCAGAAAAATATTAAGATTGATGGGAGTCTCTCTGTTGCTTTTCTTAGATACCAATAAAATTGGCCAGGCTAGCAATGGAACCAATTAAATAACCATCGCACTTGAAATACTCCTTAGACACTAATTGATTAATCGATTCAAGAAATAGGTCAGCTACTAATTCATAACACTACGACTTAATATAATTTTTATGAGGACTTTAATGGTCTCAAGCACATCCTAATTTAATCACAATGATGTACTATTATAGTTATATCTTAATAATCATAACAACTAATCATGGCATCTATTCATATCTCTAAGATATGAAATCATAATCATTCAATATGATTATAACTAAGCATCTCAAGTATATCATATATGCATGAAGTTCTAATAATATGCATGAATACAAAATATTCTTTTCGTGGTTCTTCTTCTTAGGACATCACAATGGCACCCCTATGTGCCATAAGAGTACCCTATTGAATAGGAAGAGAGGGTCTCTGAACCTTACTTGCTCTTATGACCGGATGGCCTGATGATGAATCCAATTAGAGTACTAAGCTACTAAAAAAAATTTTATACATACATTATGCATTTTATATTTAAAAACATATCTCTAAGACATGTGAGGGTTTGGATGTTCAATCAGGTTCAACCTTTGACCCGACTTGAACCAAACCAAAAACTCATGTTTGATCACAATCAAGATAATATTCTAACCTTTGATTATATAGATCAAGACTTGCTCTGATACCACTATTGGATTTCGATGGTACAGTGAAAGGATTAAGTGTTTAAAATTTTCATTCAAAATACCCGATACACCGAAAACCCCAATGCCCAAAAATTCTTGACTATAATAATCAAAGTATAATAAATATAAATTAGGATAAAAAAAATATCTGTAGTATTAATCTCAATTTTTATAAGACATCCAAGTGTCTGCCCTTCAATGGTGATCCACACGAAAATTGAATCAAGGACAGCGCTCCTTCTTCATCTTGCTTCAAGAGTTCTAGCCACTAGAACTCGACTACCCTCATACCAGTCAAGTTTCTCTAAGAAACTGACTCCACCCTCTCAGAACCTCCTCTAAACTTCTGATCTTTCTTCTTTAAGACCCTCACAACCCTTGTTAGGATCAGATATGGCTTTATCTTAAATCTCATAACTTTGTCTTAAAATTAAGATAGATTATAAGAAAGAAAAGAGAGCAACGGAGATAAAATTGGAAACTCTTTCTGAATTACTCAGACATCCAGTGCTCCGATCAATTTATAGCCACTAGAGGGATGCCAAAAGAGAAGGATGTGCCTCATCCAAGAGGCCTATCTGATATGATTATCAGAGATAAGAGTTTCTTCAAACAGAAGGACTCTTATCAATGATACGTCAATCAGCACCTTGCCCTGCACATGCGATCATCCCTTCTCAAATCAAAAAAATTTTCAAAAATCCATATGGATAAAGGATTTAATTTTAATTCCAGAACATATAATGAGTAGATAAAAATTCTGACAAATAGATGTGTTCTCACATCCTTTCATGCGAAGTCTGATCACCACACAAGCAGGCATGAGGAGAAACTTATGGCATCCGTTTGGCATCCAGATAAGTATGAAAAAATTTTAAAAAAATTATCAAAAATAGTTTGTTAAATGTGAAATGTTATCACTAAAAATTGTTCCATTTTGAAAGCATTTGATGAGGAGAAGGACTCTCCAAATCTCAGAGAGACGTGACGCTTTTGCACGCATGTGCGAGACTTCCTTTTTCTAATTTTTCTCTACCCCAAAAATTCTAGAAAAAATATATCTCATACTTTGAGATATGCATCAGAGGATAGAGGGTGATATGAGCTACCACATGCATCTTAATCCCATGCCAAAAGAAAATTTTTCTTCTGCCCACGCCAACACTTGTACGCAGAACCTATTTTATGCCAAGAGTCCTTCACAACTTGGACTCTTCATAATTGAGATTAAAATGGGATGTGATACCCCAATTTTATCTACTTCTAGGTGACATGACCTAACCCAAATACCTACTAAATTGGGCTAGCTAATTAGCAAGGGATGAGACCAAATTGACCTTTAAAGGAGCAAGGGTTCCACACGTGCTCGCATGCTTATCGGAGCCCTGATTAAATCCAAAATTTCAATCAACCTTTTCAAAAGGATCCTTGGCCAATTTTTATATGTGTGTGACCCATTGGGTTCCACATCTAGATGGTAGTAGGTTTGAGTATAAGTTGACTAAATTTGATTAGATTTTAATCTAATCGATTTAGGTCCAATTGAGCTAACTCGAGTTCAACAATTATAATCCTTTCTAACTGATGATCGAATTAAACTCTTTAATTTGATAAAAAGTCTACAAGTTAAAATTGATATCTAGTAATATATCATGACTATCCAGAAGATGTAGAATTTTGATAAAAATACTAAATATACCCTTCAGTGGTAAGTTACCATACAATTCAATCCTTCGATCATCCCTGCATCCTGAATATGTTCATGAGTATGGAATCATATTAAACTCAAACACATATTTATATTGATTCTCAATTAACCAATGATGACTCCAATAAAGAAGTATTAGAAACTCTTTCTAATCTCCTTTCTGCTTTGAGCCAAAAGACTTTTTTCAAATCATCTAGGATTGAGAATACACAGGATGCGATCTCCTCTTATTAAGAATGATCGATTCCATGTTGACCTACTCACAACCTCCATATACACTCCACCATATCCAGAACATCCTATACATGTCTTAATGCCATGCCTAGATATGAACCAAAATATGGGTTCATGTGCATAAGATTCTATGATGGTCTCAGGTCTAAGGATCACTAGCACAACTCTCACTTAGAGAACCATCTCTGACATGTAAGTAAAGCTTTCATAAGATATTCTCTTTCATCGAGTCAATTCAGTAGACTCATTTTTTAAATAAGCACCCACATCCTTGTATTAGTATCCCATACAAGTGGCTAGTGAGATCTGCTATCCTCTCCATCGAGCATATATAGGATGTGCCAGTCTGTTTGGAACATTGATCTCTGACTCAATGCTCCTATGACTAGAAATATTTAAGATTAAGATTTTAAGATTTTAGATCTCACTAGCATGACCCATTCATGTCTCCTAAAATCATTGTCCTAATCTTTGAGGTTCATCATAATCTTAGACATAATAAGATACAGCTAATATGATGAATCAATATCTCAAATAATAAAGATCATTTTCTGAGTTAAAAAATTATAAAAAAAAGTTTCATCGTAACACACTTGTGATTGGCTTATAGGGCACTCTTCTTTCAAAGAGATTCACTGGAAGGTCGTAAAGATCATTCTTAAGTATTTGAGAAATACTAAGGACTAGTGGCTTATGTATGGTGAAACTGACTTAAAACTGATGGGGTTCACCGACTCCAGCTTTCAGTCAGATCATGATGATATCAAGAGTATGTTGGATTATATTTTTATCCTAAATAGTGGAGCAATTTGCTAGAAAAGTTTCAAACAACATACTGTGGCAGACTCTGTTTACGAAACAGAGTATATCGCGGTATCTGATGCTATGAAGAAAGCTGTATGGTTGTAGAAGTTCATCAGTGAGCTCAGTGTGGTACCCTCCGTTGATGGCCCTATCTTGTTATACTGCGACAATACTGGGGTCATTGTTCAAACCAAGGAGCCGAGGTCCCATCAGCGCACTAAGCATATTCTGCACTGCTATCATCTTATTTGAGAGATCATGGATCGAGGTGATATTGACCTTCAGAAGATTGACAAAAAAAAGAATCTAGCTGATCCATTTATTAAAGCTCTCAAAATCAAAGAGTTCGATGACCATAAATCGAAGATGGATATTCGATACTGTACCGATTGGCTCTAGTCCAAGTGAGATTTGTTAGGAAATGTATCCTAAAGCCAATCATTGGATGATTGTGCTTATCTTATAAATTATATATAAATTTTTATTAATAAAAGTTATTTGATATTTTTATTACAAATTATCCATCTTTGAACTCCTGTGTTGTAATGAAGTCCTTAGGACTATGATTAATCGACAAAGAAAGATTTATCGTTAAGTCCTTAAAAATATTCGCGATCAAATGATACGCTATTAGTAGGGTGATAGTGATATCAAGTATAGGTTATTATGTGCCATATGAGTTGGTTGTCCTCTAAACCAAAACGTATGAAGATATTATTATGGTATACAAATGGAATGTAGGAATACATTCACATCAAACATGATCATATGTCAAGCACTCTGCTGTCAAGAGTAGCTCGTGAAGGGTATGGATATAAATATCCCTCCGACCTAAGACCACCACGGTGACTTGTAAGCAACTTACTGTACTTTAGTATCAAACCATCTGAATTTCTAACTCAGTGTCAGAAGGTTACTGGGTACAGTCAAGTACTTATCAAGTTGGTGTGTGAGTCAAGATGAAATTAACCCTTCTAAATTAGTAGGAGATATACATCAGTGTATTTCAATTTAGTAAAATCTTGATCAGGATAATCCATGAGATAGATTTGAAAGATTGAAATATAATATGATCGACTAAATTAGGGTTGACAGTTAAACCCTGGGTTATCTTGAGCATTTGGGTCAAAGAGATGAATTATACGATAACCATACGTCAGTAGGTTCTAGAAGGTTGCTTTGCAATACTTCGACCAATCCGATCGTCGGATCATCATTACTAGATGGTTACATCGATTGATATAAAAAGTTATTTCTATACTACTAGCTCAGATTCAAACCTATGGAGTCACACGTATTAAAAGATTTGGTCAGATCTGATGGCTGAAGAGTCTAATTGAGTTGTGACTCTGGTGAAGAGTCCTACTCCGACTAAGACTCTAAAGGAGAGTCCCACTAAGACTGAGACTCTACTATTTTTGAAGAATTAATTAGTAATTAGATTATTAATTAACTTAATTTGATTGAGCAAAGAGCTTTGGATCAAGTCTAATTGAATTAGATTCAGTTCGACTCTGATTGGGTTTGATATGATCGAGCCCGATTACAAGAGAAATTTGACCCTAATTCGATTAGAATTTTGACTCGACTAATTCTTAATTGAGTTAAAAATTTGATGAAATATTTAGATTTTTAATTAGATTAAGTTTATTTCTATTAATGGGTTCAATCCAAATTTGATTTGGATTAGAATCAGAATTGAAAATGAAGAGTCCTTGTCAACTTGGACTTTATCCTTATCTTTTGCACCACACCTGGATCCATGCCAATTTCTCCATGCCTAATTGGATTTGGGTTGCAATTTTTGGTATCATGATAGTGGATCCAATAAGGGTTGGTGGCTATAGCTGATAAGTCATAATATTATCTCTTGTCTAATTCTAATGCGATCCGAATTAGAGATAAGAGGTAAACTAGGAAAAGAATTTTTTGTATATAGAATATTGTTGGCACCATATTAATTTTTTTTTAATTTTTTTGGAGAATATTTTAGTGTGTGAGACTCTAGAATCCTTCTCCACATTTTAATAATTTTTTTGGTATTTTTTGGGATGCCAAAAGAAGGTTTTGGTGTTGACTCTTGGTGCTCTTCTTTGAAAAACCCTAATTCCTAGTCTATAAAAAGGGGTCCTCTCTCTTGGACGTCCCATGATCATTCCTTTGGTGTTTTTTATTTTTAGAGCCTCTTCCCCTCCTCCTCTATTCCTCCTCTTGATCTTCTCTTGCTTTGGAGTATCCAAGGTACTTGAAGAAGGAGGAACAAATCAGCTATTGAAGTTGCTTGCATGCTAGCACCTCCAAGTCTCTAATCTGTGCTTGTCTTTGCGTGGATCTTCTTGTAGAGGTCAGATGACTCCATGTGGCTGTGAGTAACCTGAAGAACACTTTCTCCAACTGTTAGACTAGAGAAGATTAAGATCAAATTTGTTTGGTAATGATCTCTAACTTATTTTGATTCCTATGGTAGATCTAATAGTTAGATCTAGAATTTCAGCATCGATGATATCGATGTGATTTTTTTTTTAGATCTAAAGTATATATTTTTATATTAAAGATCATGATGTGGTAGTCTAAGATAGGATCTTACACATATGATTAAGATTAAATCATTTAATCTATTATTTTTACTGCATAAAATTTTAAAATTGCATGTATTGTACTACCGCATATTTCTTTCAACTGGTATCAAAGCATGGTTGTTTTGATGTGAATCAATATGACTTTAGATTTGATTTTTTTATTTGATCTGATTATTTATGATTTAGATTAGATTAGATCAAGCTAGGTGGAGCAAAGTATGCAGGAGGAGCTGCATGGCTCTGAGGAGATCGTGTCTGGTAGAACATCGATTGCAGCAAGTGCCGGTCTAGGAGCGCTGCAGTTTCTCCAGGGAGAAAGTCCAGGATTAGTGATGCAGCTGCTAGGCAAAAAGGGATCTATAATCTTCTGGGTTGTGTAGAGAAGCAAGCTAGGATCTTCAGCTATGGAGGAGGTCATCCCAAAGGCCTCCAAGGGAGCTCCGCAGCTGAGGAGGGATGGCGGAGGCAATGGTTGCAAAAGGGGTTGTTAGGGTGCACATCCACAGCAGGTTCGTGTAGGAGGATGTTGCCAGGTGTGCCAAGGCATGAGTGCACCAAGTTAGTGATCGTGGAGATTTGTGATGCTCCCAAGCCTTGGGAGCTCACAGGAGGAGTCAGGGTATTGACTTCGGGAGACTAGGATCGGGTCTAGGTCCTAGGGTTAGGATGGAAGTTGTCTTAGGGTGAAGGCATGCATAGCTCTTCACGGACTCGAAATTCAGGTGCTGAGGACTTTAAGGGGCTTGGTTCGAGCTTCGGATATCTAAGGACATAAGGTGGAGCGAGATACCAAAGAATGGCTCAAGACTGTGGTGGAAGAGCAGTTTTAGGGTATTGGATCGACTCAGTCCGAGAATGGATCGATCAAGTCGCAGGGCATGCTAGAGAGAGAGGCATATCGACATTTTGGCATGGCATGAAAAATAGGTTGACTCAGTACCAGACTGAGCTGACTCAGTCTGGATGGGTCGGCTCAATCCCAACTGAGCTGACTAACTGTGAGAATAGGCAGAGAGTGCACTTTTGGGAGTTTTCAAGTGGCAGCAGACTTAGTCGACTCAGTCCAGGAATGAGTCAACTAAGTGGCATACTAAGCCGACTAAGTTTCAGCTGAGCTGACCCAATTTGTGGGCTGAAGTTGCATGGGATTTCTATTTTGGTCTTGGGTCAGGTTTTGATCTTAGGACTTAGGACCTTGGTTTGTGAGGTCCTAAGGTGACTAACTCAAGGTTTGGATTGGAAAAAAAATCCATGGAGTACATTGGGTTAGTCTAGAGAGTTTTTTGAGCTCAGGTTATTGAACATGGAGTACATTGGGTTAGTCTAGAGAGTTTTTTGAGCTCGAGTTATTGAACTCATTGTATTTGGTATATATATAGGTCTTGTAATACCAAAGAATTGGAATGGAATTCAATTGAGCTTTTTCTCCTGAAAAACCTAGCCTCCTTCTCTCCCTCTCTCCCTCGCTCTCGTTCCTAGTCTCCATCTAGGGTCTACACCAGGGGAATCCATCATCCAATCAAACTTCCACATATCTTTGTTCTATCTTCTTTAGATTGCTGGTTTAACACCCAAGTTCGTGCAAGATATCGATCCACCACTGATATCAGAGAGATATCAGGTTCTTAACACTCTTAACAGCAGAGTGTTCCAAAGTTGGTCATGTTCAGTGAAATATACTCCTACATTTCACCTGCATGCCATACTAGTGTCTCTATGCTCTTTGGTGTCACACCCCCAATCCGAGATTATGAATCGAGGGTCATGGCAACCGCTGCATACTCATAGGAAACTCTTCCCATAAGCATGCAAGGCATCTTATCATGATATCAATACTTCATAGCGGAATAATTAGTCAATAATTTAAATCTAAAATATAACGATCTAAATTTTTTCTTTAATATCTCAATAAATTTAACAATGATTCATAGGCCTTACATCAAATTCAATAAGACTTTCAACCTAAAATAAAAGTATAGAGATTTTGCTTCTAATCACTCTTCCATTCATATCTTGTATCATCTTAATTCCTCAACATCTTTAAAAATAGTAAAATAGGAGGTAATGAGCTAGACAGTCCAGTAAGTAATGATCACTTTTAACAAATTTTATCAAGCATTTATGTGAATAATCATTTATAGAAAATAAAGCATATAAAGTTCATCAATTTGAAATCAACTTCAATTATGCAATATAATTCATACTAAATTTATTTTTTTTTCAAAAATTTAGATTTCTTTCGATATTTCAATTTTTTTATTCTTAAATTTTTTTTATCAACCATGAGCTATGACCACATTTTCTTCGTGGCAGGATCATAATACCGTGTATCTTCTTGCAGTGAGCCACGAATCATCTGGCAGCAAAGTCTTTCAGAACCGCTAGTCTCTCTGGTGGTTTGTCTTTCAGAATCGCTAGTCTCTCTGATGGTTTGTCGCTGGTCTCTTTGATGACATGTCGCTGGTCTCTCTGACGATATAAACCCTTAGGATAAATCAATTGTCAATGTATATGCCTCCATTGGTGGGATCCTTTACATAGTCTGATTGTCAATTCATATTATTCTTATATCAGAATTCTTCATAAATCATATTTGTTGGGTATAAAATACCTCCAGCCGAAGTCCTCAACAAAATCAACAACTCCGCCAGCAAGGCCGACCTTAAAGGCAAGCTTCGTCCGGACTCCTACGGGAGCCGGACCTCGCCCTCGACTCCAACGGCTGCAAAACAGACTGCGTCCGGACTCCTACGGGAGCCGGACTCCGTCGACGACTTCAACAGCAAGGGGATTCTGCTCGGACTCCTACGGGAGCCGGACTCCGCCGACGACTTCAATAGCAAGGGGACTCCGCCCGAACTCCTACGGGAGCCGGGCTCGGTCCTCAACGTCAACTACTGGCAAACTTCGTCCGGACTCCTACGGGATCGGACTTCGCCCTCGACTCCAACGGCTGCAAAACAGACTGCGTCCGGACTCCTATGGGAGCCGGACTCCGCCGACGACTTCAACAGCAAGGGAACTCTGCCCGGACTCCTACGGGAGCCAGGCTTGGTCCTCAACGTCAACTGCTGGTAAACCCCGTCCGGACTCCTACGGGAGTCGGGCTTCACCTTTAACTTTGATTACAGGAAGACTCCGCTTGGATTCCTACAGAGGCCGGACTCCGACCGCTGTCGAGCTTCAGCCGATAGATCTGCGCCCCTTGGCGGCCCTGCTCCACTTCCTACAACGGATCCCGCACTGCTCCATCACCCCTGACAGGCCACAGTAACGGTCGCAGCCCTGCTCCACTCTCTGCGGCGGACCCTGCGCGACCCCATTACTCTCTGACAGGCTGTATCAATGGTCATGATTCTGCTCCCCTCCCTGCGGCAGGTGTTGCATGACTCCACTACTTCATGGCAGGCCGCAATAACGGCCACGATCCTGCTCCACTCCTCGCAACTGATTCCACGTGGCGAGCTACGGCGGTAGCCACGATTCCGCTCCACTACCCTTCGCAATAAAGTCTCCCTGACTACGAGCGGCCCACTACCAGACGGTTACAAACATCGCCATCAATCCGTTACCTCCTCCGCCTATAAAAGGGGGACCCAGATACGTTATTCTATAAGCTCATTTCTTATCTCAAAACTCTGCTAAATTCTCCATTCGAGCACTCCATTCTTGTTGAGGCAGAGAACTGACTTGAGCATCGGAGGGTCTTGCCGGAGCAACCCCACCTCCGGTTTAGATTTCCTTTGCAGGTCCCGACGGCGACCACGACTTCCCCGACTCCAGCTTCTCCGGCGCAAGTAGATTTTTGCACCAACAGGATTGGCGCTAGAGGAAGGGTCGAACCTCTGCAGTACTCTTGTTCTTAAAGGAGCGCTCAACGGATCTACTTCCGGCCATCTTTTCCGGCATCCACTCCTCCTTCCCTTATCCGATGCCTTCTCACGAGGCCTTTGCACAACTGCCTCTGGCTATGGTCGCCGATAAAAAGTGGCCGGATGACCGGCCCCTGCCAGATTTCGTCAATGCCATCTCGGGGGAATCCCGACAAGAGGCAACCAACATACCAGCTGCATCCTCCAAGCGGCAAAAATTTGAAGAGCCCATAACTTTTACCGAAGAAGACACCCAGGGAGTCCAATTCCCTCATAATGACGCAGTCGTAGTTTCTCTGAATATAGCAAATTACGATGTCCGTCGCATTCTCATCGACAACGGAAGTTCGGCCGACATCTTGTTCTACGATGCCTTTTCAAGGATGTCCGCTCTTGACGGTCATCTGAGACCGATTTGCTCCCCCTTGATAGGGTTTACCGGTGACGCCATTCTGACGGAGGGAATGATAGCTGTGACCGTGGCCGCGGGTCAGCATCCAAAGCAGTCCAGGGCTCTGGTCAATTTCTTGGTGGTAAAGGCGCCATCCGCTTACAATGCAATCCTTGGCCGACTCGGCCTCAATGCTCTCAGAGCTGTCGTTTCAACCTACCATTTGAAATTGAAGTTCCCCACCAATCAGGGGATTGGGGAGGTCCGGGGAGACCAAGCCCTGGCCAGACATTGCTACAACATCGCCTTGCAAAGAAGCGACCGGGCTGACCCCTATCCCGTTGATGGATTGGATGCTCGCGACGACCTCACCGAAGAAAGGGGCGGCCCAATCGAAGATCTGGTACCAGTCCCCCTGAATGATGGGAACGCGGAGCATGTGGTGTTAATTGGCTCCAGCCTGGGGGAGGAGGTGCGGACGCATCTTATTGATTTCCTCCGAAGGAACGCGGACATTTTCGCTTGGGTTCCAGCAGACATGCCAGGGATTGACACGAAAGTCATGGAACATCGTCTGGCGGTCGATCCTAAGCATCGACCGACAAAAGAAAAAATTTGGAATCATGCCCCAGAGAGGCAGAGGGCGATAGCTGAGAAAGTGGATAAGCTTCTCAAGGCCAGATTCATTAAGGAAGTTAATTATCCTGATTGGATTTCCAATGTTGTTTTGGTCAAGAAAGCAAACGGCAAGTGGAGGATGTGTATAGACTTCAAAAAGCTGAATAAGGCTTGTCCAAAGGACAGCTACCCCCTGCCCAGAATCGACCAACTGGTTGACGCTACCTCAGGCCATGAGCTCCTCACTTTTATGGATGCGTTCTCCGGCTATAATCAAATTAGAATGGCGTCAGAAGATGAAGAAAAGATAGCTTTCATTACTAATCGCGGCCTCTACTGCTACAGGGTCATGCCATTCGGCCTCAAGAATGCGGGCGCAACCTACCAATGGCTGGTGAACAAAATTTTCAAAGAGCAGATCGATCGAAACATGCTTGTAAAAAGCAAGTCCTCTAGAGATCATGTCGCCGACCTCGAGGAAACCTTTGGTGCTCTTCGAAAGTACAGAATGAAGCTGAACCCAACTAAATGCATTTTTGGGGTAACCTCAGGGAAATTCCTGGGCTTCATGGTATCAGGGCGCGGGATTGAGGCCAATCCAGAGAAAATTCATGCTATCCAAGAGATGACCACTCCAAAGTCGATCAAGGAGGTTCAGCACCTCACAGGGAGGATAGCGGCTCTTAATCGCTTCGTCGCGAGGTCGGCTGAACGATGTTTGCCCTTCTTTCAAACTCTCAAGCAGCCGAAGAACTTCTGTTGGACCTCTGAATGCCAACAGACGTTCGAAGAATTAAAAAACTACCTCAGCTTACCCCCGCCGCTGGCAAAGCCTGAACCTGGGGAGGAATTATTTTTATACCTGACGGTCTCTCCCATGGCCCTTGCAACCGTCCTTGTCAAAGAAGAAACAAAAGTCCAGCGACCAGTCTACTACATTAGCCGCGCGCTAAGGGACGTCAAGAGCAGGTACACCAAATTAGAAAAACTGACCTACGCCTTGTTGGTTGCAGCTCGGAGGCTCCGACCCTACTTTCAAGGGCACACCGTGACGCTACTCACCGATCAACCGATCAAGGCAGTTTTGCACCGGGCTGACGCCTCCGGAAGAATGGCAAAATGGGCGATCGAGCTCACAGAATTCGATATCAACTACAGACCTAGACCAGCAGTAAAGGCCCAAATATTGGCAGATTTCATAGTAGAGTGCACCATCCCAGAGGAGGCCGAACCTGAGCAAAGCAAGGGTGACGACCTAAAGTCTCAACCGAATTCTCCCAACGAAGAAGCCAATCCCTCCGATTGCTTTTGGACCTTCTATGTGGACGGATCTTCCAACATGGCAGGTGCGGGTGCAGGCCTGATTTTGGTCAGCCCGGAGGGAGTCATCGCAGAGTACGCTCTACGTTTCGAGTTTTCCGCAACAAATAATGGAGCGGAATATGAAGCTCTGATCGCAGGATTAAGGATCGCCAAAGAGCTGGGAATAGATCAACTTCGGGTACACAGCGACTCCCAACTAGTGGTGGGACAAGTCAGTGGAAGTTATGAAGCACGGGAGGACAGTATGACCAAATATCTTGAGAAAGTAAAAGAGCTTACCCCCGCCTTTAGCAGTTTCGACATTAGGCAGATTTCAAGGCTGGAGAATACCAGAGCCGATCTTCTCTCCAAGCTGGCGACATCGGCTCCAGCCGAATTGCCCAAAAGCATCCTTTTTGAAGTTCTGAAACATCCGAGTATAGAAGAATCGCAGCCCGTAATGGAGGTCGACCACGAGCCCAGCTAGGTCAACCCGCTGATAACCTATCTCAGAGATGGAGTTCTCCCCCAGGATGCGAAAGAAGCTCGGAAGCTCCGAAATCAAGCCTCTCGGTACATCCTTTATGAGGGCAAATTGTACAAAAGATCATACTCCTTGCCCCTCTTAAGATGTCTCCGGCCCTCGGAAGCTGACTATGCTTTGTGGGAAGTGCACGAGGGAGCTTGCGGAAGCCATTTGGGAGCCAGATCTTTATCCCACAAGTTACTCCGCCAAAGATACTACTGGCCAACGATGCATCATGATTCGATTGAGTATGTCAAAAAGTGCGATCGATGCCAGAGATACACCAATGTCCAGAGACAGCCCGCCACCGAGCTCACACCTTTGAGTGCCCCATGGCCTTTTGCACAGTGGGGGATGGACATCCTTGGCCCCTTTCCCATGGCGTCCGGACAGAGGAAGTTCCTCCTTGTAGCGATCGACTACTTCACCAAATGGGTTGAAGCCGAACCACTAGCAAAAATCACAGAAGCGAAAGTGCAAGATTTCGTCTGGAAGTCAATTGTGTGCAGGTTCGGTTTGCCTAGAACCCTAATCACTGATAATGGATGGCAATTCACGGGAGCAAGATTCGCTGAATTCTGTGAAGATCTAAACATCTCCCACCACTTCACTTCAGTAGCCCATCCTCAGACGAACGGCGAAGCTGAGGTGACTAACAGAACCCTTTTGCAGGGGATTAAGACAAGGCTTGAAAAAGCAAAAGGAACTTGGGCGGACGAGCTTTATCATGTGCTATGGGCGTATCGAACTACCCAGAGGTTACCTACGGGGGAGACCCCCTTTGCTTTAGCCTTTGGAACGGAAGCCGTCATCCTGATCGAGCTTAAACTCCCATCGGCATGAGTCATGGCATTCGACGAACACCAAAATTCACAAGGTCTTAGAGCCAACCTCGACCTGCTGGAAGAAAGATGGGAGATCGCTCAGGTTCGAATGGCAGCCTACAGACAGAAAGTTGCTCGATATTACAACGCCCGGGTCAAGAACAAAGCCTTTAAAGTGGGAGATCTAGTGCTTCGATGATCTGCTGTCTCGCAACCTCAGGACCGGGGGAAGCTCGTCCCAAACTGGGAGGGACCTTATGAGGTCAAAGAAGTAGTCCGGCCTGGAACTTATTATCTTAAGGAGCTCGAAGGGGCCGACCTCTCGCGACCATGGAGCTCAGAAAACTTACGGATGTACTACCAGTAACTTCACTTTAATCAATGATCGCATACCCATACGTCTTTGGACAATTCAAACAAACTGTATCAAAAATAAAAGGGCAACTTCATAAAGCTGAAGGCCCGGTTCCATTTAGACTGGATGGCGGGAGAGGCCTTACAACGCCCATATGTGCCCCCACAGCCCTGTTAGGGACAGGAGGAGAACCTTGCCCTAACTTGAGCAAAGTCGAAGGCCCGGTTCCATTTAGACCGGATGGGGAGAGAGGCCTTACAATGCCCATATGTGCCCCCACAGCCCTGTTAGGGACAGGAGGAGAACCTCGCCCTAACTTGAGCAAAGTCGAAGGCCCGGTTCCATTTAGACCGGATGGGGGGAGAGGCCTTACAACGCCCATATGTGCCCCCACAGCCCTGTTAGGGACAGGAGGAGAACCTCGCCCTAACTTGAGCAAAGTCGAAGGCCCGGTTTCATTTAGACCGGATGGGGGAGAGGCCTTACAACGCCCATATATGCCCCCACAGTCCTGTTAGGGATAGGAGGAGAACCTCGCCCTAACTTGAGCAAAGTCGAAGGCCCGGTTCCATTCAGACCGGATAGGGGGAGAGGCCCTACAATGCCCATATGTGCCCACGCAGCCATGTCAGGAATAGGAGGAGGACCTCGTCCTGACATGAACAAAGTTAAAGGCCCGGCTCTTTTAGACCGGATGGGGGGAGAGGCCCTGCAACGCCCATATGCGCCACCCCCCCAAGAGGAAAGCCTTGCCCTAGCTTAAGCAACTTCGACCGGTGGTAAGCCCAGCCCGGACTCCTACGGGAGCCGGGCTTCGTCACCGACTTTGACTACATGACGGCTCCGCCCGGACTCCTACGGGAGCCGGGTTCCATCACCGACATCGACTACAGGACAGCTCCGCCCGGACTCCTATGGGAGCTGGACTCCACCGACAACAGCGACTATCGGTAAGCCTTGACCAGACTCCTACGGGAGCCGGACTTCGCCTATGACTTTGATTGCAGAAAGACTTCACCCCGACTCCTACGGGAGCCGGACTCTGTCCACGACGCCGAGAAAGGCTCCGCCCGGACTCCTACAGGAGCCGAGCTCCACCCACAACTCCAACTCCGAGAGGGATTCTCCGTTCGGACTCCCACGGGAGTCGAACTTCGCCTCGACCTTAGCGGAGAAAGACTCCAAGCGAAAAAAGAAGGCAATGGATTACAACAGTGACGATTGGAAAACAAACAGCACCTGAGGGTGACAGAGGCTCGGATCCTCGAATTCAAACCTTGGGAGGGACCCCGGACCCGAATGACCCTAAGCGAACCTGCAGCCATTGACAGAATGACAACCGGGTATCCTCGAACGGCGTAAAAGTCGAAAAGGAGCTCGGCAAATAACAATCCTGCACGAATAAAAGAGGTCGTTGATGACCTTAAGACGATGTGAAAAAGATAAAAGAAAAATGAAGAAGTTCGACAGACAACTATTCGATGCAAGGTACAGACAAGGTAACAAAATTTCCTCTTCATTTAATAAGATATACGTTACAGGACCCGGTGGGTCGGGAAAAAAAAAAAAAGAGAGATACATCATTGCGAGCCTCGCGAGTACGGCTTGGAAAGGATATACCGGAGGCCGCTCCAAGCTACGAACTCCTCTTCCCGTCTCTGTCCTCCTCAGCCGCGTTCTCCAGTGCGTGTAGCAGACCTATCGGCTCTCGTCCTGTCTCACTTCACTCCATCTCCGAAGTCCCAACCCTAGGGGGAAAAGGATGGGATAGATTCCCGGGGGCTGTAAAGGCAACGACGGCAGTGACGAAGACCTGTTTCAAGAAGAGCCGGAGTCACTTTGGAGGCAGCGGCGATGTCAAGGATATGCTCCGCCTCCGAATGCTCCGCGACAGTCGCCACCCAACATGTTCCGGCAAGGTCGGCATGCGCTACATCCACCGTCCCCGCAACAAGTTCCACTGCCCCACCATCGACGCCGACCGCTTCTGGTCCCTCGGCCCCGGTGGCATCAAGGATCCCGCCACATCTTGTGACGGTGGCTCTGCCCTCTTGACCGGTATCACCCCGCCTTGCTACTCTGAAATTCTCGGGCAGAATAACTTTACCGACGGCCCTCGTTATTAAACCCCTGTTGTTGAAGGAATTCTTCCTTGAGCCTCCTTTGAAATGACGGGGATCCTCACCGGCCGCTGTTCTCCTCCTCGCCTTCCTCCAAGCCCTAGATATCCCTTCAAGGAGGGCCTCCGGGGTAGAAGGCATGGTGTGGGAACCCTCAGAGAAGAAGTGGGGGGCTGAAGAAGGCAGGGACTGGTGCAAGGGAAGTAGCTGAGTAGCTAGGCTCTCAGGTGAAAGAAAGGTACCGTCCTATCGACAGGATGAAGCCATGAAGGAAGATTAGGGGGTTTAAATAGCCGACGGATCCTAGCGCAGTTATGGCGACAGGTGTTCCTGGGCCAACTGGTGCGTGCCACGCATCCCGCATGTCACCTTCACCGCTATCGAGGGTTGATCGTTCACGAATTTCCATAGCACGACGCTTGGGATCGCGTTCCGACAGGGGTTCCGAAAAGACTCTTCAGGTCACCTTCACCGAAAAATGGGCTCTGACGTGCACACATTAAATGTCAAAATATCTGGGGGCGGCAGTGCACAGGATGCGAGGGGACGGCTTCGGCTGTGCCCATCTCTCTGTACTTCCTACGTTCGAGATTCAAACTCGGAAGTAGGGGGACTAGTGTTAGGTATAAAATACCCCCAGCCGAAGTCCTCAACAAAATCAACAACTCCGCCAGCAAGGCCGACCTTAAAGGCAAGCTTCGTCCGGACTCCTACGGGAGCCGGACTTTGCCCTCGACTCCAACGGCTGCAAAACAGACTGCGTCCGGACTCCTACGGGAGCCGGACTCCGCCGACGACTTCAACAGCAAGGGGATTCCGCCCGGACTCCTACGGGAGCCGGGCTCGGTCCTCAATGTCAACTGCTGGCAAGCTTCGTCCGGACTCCTACGGGAGCCGGACTTTGCCCTCGACTCCAACGGCTGCAAAATAGACTGCATCCGGACTCCTACGGGAGCCGGACTCCGCCGACGACTTCAACAGCAAGGGGACTTCACCCGGACTCCTACAGGAGCCGGGCTCGGTCCTCAACGTCAACTGCTGGCAAGCTTCGTCCGGACTCCTACGGAGCCGGACTTCGCCCTCAACTCCAACGGCTGCAAAACAGACTGCGTCCGGACTCCTACGGGAGTCGGACTCTGCCGACGACTTCAACAGCAAGGGGATTCCGCCCGGACTCCTACGGGAGCCGGGCTCGATCCTCAACGTCAACTGCTGGCAAGCTTCGTCCGGACTCCTACGGGAGTCGGACTTCGCCCTCGACTCCAACGGCTGCAAAACAGACTGCGTCCGGACTCCTACGGGAGCCGGACTCCGCCGCCGACTTCAACAGCAAGGAGACTCCGCCCGGACTCCTACGGGAGCCGGGCTCGGTCCTCAACGTCAACTGCTGGCAAACTTCGTCCGGACTCATACGGGATCGGACTTCGCCCTCAACTCCAACGGTTGCAAAACAGACTGCGTCCGGACTCCTACGGGAGCCGGACTCCGCCGATGACTTCAACAGCAAGGGAACTCTGCCCGGACTCCTACGGGAGCCGGGCTCGGTCCTCAACGTCAACTGCTGGTAAACCCCGTCCGGACTCCTACGGAAGCTGGGCTTCACCTTTAACTTTGATTACAGAAAGACTCCGCCCGAATTCCTACAGAGGCCGGACTCCGACCGCTGCCGAGCTTCAGCCGATAGATCTGCGCCCCTTGGCGGCCCTGCTCCACTTCCTACAACGGATCCCGCACTGCTCCATCACCCCTGACAGGCCACAGTAACAGTCGCAGCCCTGCTCCACTCCCTGCGACGGACCCTGCGCGACCCCATTACTCTCTGACAGGCTGTATCAACGGTCATGATTCTGCTCCGCTCCCTGCGGCAGGTGTTGCGTGACTCCACTACTTCATGGCAGGCCGCAATAATGGCCACGATCCTGCTCCACTCCTCGCAACTGATTCCACGTGGCGAGCTACGGTGGTAGCCACGATTCTGCTCCACTACCCTTCGCAATAAAGTCCCCCTGACTACGAGCGGCCCACTACCAGACGGTTACAAACGTCGCCATCAATCCGTTACCTCCTCCGCCTATAAAAGGGGGACCCAGATACGTTATTCTATAAGCTCATTTCTTATCTCAAAACTCTGCTAAATTCTCCGTTCGAGCACTCCATTCTTGTTGAGGCAGAGAACTGACTTGAGCGTCGGAGGGTCTTGCCGGAGCAACCCCACCTCCGGTTTAGACTTCCTTTGCAGGTCCCGGCGGCGACCGCGACTTCCCCGACTCCAGCTTCTCCGGCGCCAGCAGATTTTTGCACCAACAATATTCATATTCTAATTTTGATAAAAAAAATATATAATCATATAGTATCGAAGTCAATTAATATAATGCATCATGAAATCAATATGTTCAATCATGCTTCATCATAATATATCAAAATATGATATTTTCATAACAAAATATCATTCATCCAATTCATGCATCATTTCTCAAATCATATCGAAAAAATATATTATAATTTATCAATAAATTTAAAAAAAATAAAATATTACTTATCTCGAATGTATTCCAATAAATCTACATAATTCTATAAATTTTCTTCTAAAATTCTTCTGTTCATAAATCATATCATAATATCTGATTATCAGGTGTCAACGATACCTATACGAGATCAAATTCAATAATCAGAAAGAATATGAATATCATATTTTAATGGTTTAGATTGGATCCGATCATCTAATTTTATCTACTCAAAATCTAATTAGAAAATAAACGATCCAAAGTTTGACTATCAGATCAAATCAGATTCGAAGTGATAGGATCGAGGTTTCTTCATTGGTTTCATAAAATCAAGTGGAGAGAGAAAATCAGAGCAGAAAAAATTTATGAGGTACAATTCGAATTGATCAGATAATACGATCTAACATTATGATTGATCAAATATCTCGATTGATGAAATCAACATGATCTAATCAAGTCATGACTAGATCGGGATCATGGATGATCAAATCTAATGATTCATGGTCTGATCAAGGTGCTGGCATACTACCTGCCAACCATGAATCAAGATGCTTTCACTAGAATCATTCAAACTCATCATCACTCAAACTCATCAAAATAATTTTTTTTCTTGATAAATTTTAAAAAAAATAAACTTTTAGAGAGATACAATTCTAGAGAGAGAAATTCATGAAGATGAATTTGTACTAATCAGATGATACGGTTCAATAAATTTGATTGATCAGATCAAGATAAATTAATCAAATCATGCTGAATTTACCATATGGATAGTTCAATAGAATCATGGGTGATAAAATTTAAAGATATTTGATCTCATCAAAGTGGGTGCTAGTACGCTGTCCGACAATCATGGATCAAAATTCTTCATCAGATCAAAAATATTAAAAAAATTTTTATTGATAAATCGATCAAGAGAGAGAAATAGTTTAGAGAGAAAAAATTTTAGAGAGAGAAAATTTTAGAGAGAGAAATTTATTTTAGACTCTTCAGACGATATGATTCAATAAATCTGATCGATCAGATCAAATCATGCTGAAATTATCATGTGAATAATTCAATAAAATCATGAGAAATAGAATCTTAAAAAATATTAGGTCTGATCAAAGTGGATGCCGGTATACCGTCCAACGATTACAGATCAAAATTTATTATTAGGATCAATTTTAATTCATCATCATTCTTCTCAAAATTCTAAAAATCTTAGGAGAGAGAAATAACCTAGGAAGAGAAGGTAGAGAGAGAAAGAGAAATTAGAGAGAAGAAGAGAGAGAAAAAGAAGGAGAGAGAGGAGAGAGTCTATTTATTATTTTTCTGTTATTTTTCTATTTTTTCTATTTTTTTTTCTTTTTCTTTTTCTTTTCTTTTCTTTTCCTTCTTCTTCTTCCCGCGGCTTGCCTTGGGCTGACATAGGTGATCTCAAATCCCTTCGTTGGCTGGCTGACCGACGACGCAGCCGGCATGGGGTTGGCCATCGACACAGAAAACACAAATCTGGTGGCCAGTGGCGACCACCGATGCCCAAACCCAAACGAAATTGAAACCCCTTTCTCAAAGAAATCTGGTGACTCTGATCGTCGGCGAGTGTGCACACCGACACGAGAAGAAAGGAGGAGAAGAGAGGAAGGGGAGGAGGCTCACCTTCGATGCCGACGAGACTTTCTGACGAGAAAATTTGACGGGCATAGAGTCGGTCTTCCGTGATGATTTTTTGATGATTGCCGTCGATGGACTTTGAGATTTTCAGTGGAAGAGAGAGAGGAGGGATCTCCTCCTTAAATAGAGTTGGAGGGGGCCTCTTTCCGACTCTGGTTGGGAGTTGGTGAAAGGAGGAAGAAGACTCCCTTCAGGAGTCTTCTCCTCTGTTTCTTCCTTCTCTTTTTTTTTCGTTTGTGTATTGGGCTGGGTTTAAGACCCAATGGGCCAGGCTATGATACTTGGTTAAGAGGATAATCAATTCATATAACACACAACGACCTACACTTGATACAATTATCATTCTTGTAATAAATATATCATTTGATCGTGAACAGATTTAAGGACTAAACGATTAATCCTTCTTTATCCATCAAAATAGTCTTAAGAATTTCATCACCACATAGGAGTTCGTAAATAATGATGTACAACTTATGATGAAAAACTATCAAATAATATTTTATTAATAATTAATTTATATATATTTACATCAATTAGCTTAACCATCAACAGGCTGACGATAGGCTCTGGGACATAATTCTCAACAACTCCTATTTGGACTAAAGCCAAATTGTATATTTGTTGGATGTATACTCTAGAAGTCAATCTTGACTGATGCATATCATATTACTAGGACATGATTTTATACTTAATGGATATTTATATTACCATTCATATTTTATATGTCCATGAATCATCCAAGGGATTAACAAGATGATGACACATATTCTCAAAGAGTTAAGAATTTGAGACATGTATTATTGATAGTTAATTCCTAAGTTGCTCTTGGTCATAGGATCATCATAGGGATGGTGATTGATCTAGATAGATCAGTATACAGATCGCTTCCTTCGGATAAATGAGTCTCAAATCTGCGGTGTAGTGACACTGGAGTGAGAGCGCAGGTGGTTGTTAAAGAACAACTAGCACTGAGCATGACCAACATGAGAAGTCACATAGATGTCTGCTAACTTGTTAGTGATTTTCTCGATGCTGTAATTGTATGACTGATCTTTTGACCTGCGGTGCTACAGCTGCTTATAGTGAGACTGCTGGAGTTTGACTACACATAAATATTGACTCAATGAGTTTTTGTAGTGGATGTTGGCGACAGTTGATCTACTGTAGGAGTAGGATGTGCATCTAGATAAAATTTATCGATCTTAGTAAAAAAAAGTAGTCTTAAGAGATTTAAGAAGCTGAGTCTTTAAGTCTATGACCATAGCAGTGTGATTGATGGAAAAGAGTGGACTCTAGTTAATTGAATCTATCATATGACCGATGATGAGGTTTGATAATTCATCTATAACCTACCATCTGATCGAGACTCATGATATAGAGGCTGTATTATACGTTAACTGTACCTAAAGATTCATTACTTTTTATTTTGCTCGGTTATCATTATATACTGCTAGGTATCACTGGTGGATTGTGAGATCCATGAGCATTATCTTGATGATCGATGATCCTTGATGGACAGAGTTGAAATAATTTTAACTCATTGAAAAGAGTTTTGTTGATATTATGATAGGGATCACAATATATCTAACTACCAGACATAATATAACCTATAGGATCACACACAAAGAGACTTTTGACTGATCAGATGGTTGAATTATGATTATGAATCGTGATAGCATTTGATTATCAATTTGATTGATGATTAATCTAATACAAAAGTTGTAATTAAATAACTCGCTAAAGAGTTAGTGAGTTATAGGAGGATTAATTAACAATTGAATTGCTGATTGGCTCAATTTGATTAAGCAATGGGGCTTGCATCAAGTCTAATTGAATTGAATTTAATTTGACTTGACATGGGTTTGATTTGATCAAGCCTAATTAGGTTATGAGATAACTAACTTGCATGGGAGAATGATTCTTTATTTGATTAGAATTAGAATTTGACTTAATTTCTAATTAGACTACGATCTAATAAAGAGTGTTTGAGTTTCTATTTGGACTAAAAATTCTCCTCTTTATAGGTGCACTAAATCCTAATTAGATTAGGATTAAAATTTAGTCTGACTCAAGCACCAAAAGAGAGTCCAAAAAGACTAGGACTTCTCCTCTAATTAGGTGACATCTAATTTAAATAGTTTGGGCCCTTAATTAGATTAAAATTTTAATCTATTTAGATCTAATTAATTTTTAATATAATTAGAATTGGTTAGAGTTTAAATTAATTTAAATCAGCCACCTAAAGAGGAGTTCCATATGGATTAAACTCTCCCTCCATGTGCCATAAACTAGCCCACGCCCAATCAGATTTTGGATGCCATGCTCTTCTCTCTTTTGTGTGAGGTTTTGTGTGTGAAAGGAGTTCATGCCATCTGCTATTTTCATGAGATATGAGGGTGCAAAAGAGAAGGTGTTGGGCGGCACAAAAATTGTAGAGTCCAAGGAAGTTTTGACTCTTACCTCTTCACCTAAATCCTTTCCCTTCTTCCTATTTAAACATGGCCTCATATGGGATGTTGATATGGCTGATGATGATCAGTTTTTGGATGCAAAACCCAAAGGAGGCATGCATGAGAATATTGGAGAAAAAGGGGGGTGCAGCACCAAGAGGCGGTGTGAGATTTAGTTGCATATATCTCTTCTTTCTTACCAACAACCAAAGGTTGGTTGTTCGGATCTCTTCTCTCTCCCTTTTATCCTAGTTTGGATATGAGTTTTTCTCTCCTCTTTATCCAAGAGTTGGATAAAATTCTTACATCTCTAGTGTAGAGATTTAATATTTAAGTTTTAAGAAGAAAAAAAAAGAAAAAATTCTTCTCATGATCTCTAGCGTAGAGATCTTCATCCTCCTATCATCTTCTTCTTCTCTAAGAATGACTTGAGAGAAAAGAAGATTTTCAACCATCAAGATGCGATCTCTATAAGAAAGCTAGCACCCTAATGAGATCAATAAGCTTCTGATCAGATCGAAGTCTCATGTGGATACTTATAGAGGCCAGACGTTTGTGCAGCTTCAAGGGACTTTCGAAAGACATCTATGATCATCAGTTCGTGGTGTGGATCGACTCGTGCCAAGATATGAAGATTAGATATTCTCTATTTATTTTTTTTTATTTAATTTCTATATTTGAATCCTATCTCATATATGTAGATCCTGTTTATGATTTTAAGATTTGATCTTCTGTATGCTTAGATTAAATTAGATTTAATTTAAAATTTTTAAATTTTACTACATACTCATTTTGAAAAATTTTTGCATGCATGAAATCATAAAATCCCAATACTAGTATCAGAGCCACGTTATACACATAAGATTAGAATTTAGATTTGAAATCTGTAGAGAAAAATTTTAGATCTAAAAGTTTTTGATATCGTTCTGACATAAGGTTGTCCTGGCATAACTTGTTATACTGAATGGTTATCCTAGAATGATACTAAAATTTTTAATTAAAATAAAATTTTAGATCTAATTTTTCAGCATATATGTGATATATATTTTATTGTTTAGATCTAAAAAAAGTTTCGAGATCTATTTTGATTTATATATATGATATATGAAAGCATATTTAGGACTGAAATTAGTTTCTATGATCTGAACTTTATTCATGTATATGATATATGTTTGTATATATGATCTGAAAATTATTTTGAGATCAAAACATACTCTTCATACAAAAAATTTAGATATGAAAATTTTGATTTAAGATCTGAAATTAGTGTTTATGCATGAGGAATTGATCATGGATAGATCAAATTAGGTCATGTAATTGGATTACATCTAAGATTTTTGATTTGATCATAATGGGTCTAAATTGATTTAGCAGTTAATCAAACTAAGTCAAGTATTGATTAAGGTTGGGTCAATAGAGCTGAAGATCATACAATTATTGTTGATCGAATTGATTGATACCCATATGAGAATCGATTAACCTAAAGACCTAATTCGGCTCTATGGCTCAAATCTAATTCACCTAAGCTAACCTATTTAGATCAATTAACCAATTCATGTCTAAGATAAGTAATTGAAAGGTAGTTATTTAATTGATTTCATTCACTAATCTAGCCATTTATTGGTGTCTAAAGAAAGCAACGAGGGGATCCCCATCATTCTCCACTTACCTGGCCAATTTGGAAGAATGAGTCTCAAATATGGTTGCTTGATGGTTTGGTATAGCCTATGCCAATTAGATCAATCATATGATGATTGATTAGATGAGACCTAAACTCAAATCTCTCCATAAATATTAAGTCCTATGATCTTCCACCATTGTAGATGTACGGACGTACTACCGGCATTGATTGTTCTTGACTGATTACAGTGGTTCAGTTGCATCGAAAACATGCAACCACTCTATTAGCAAAGAGTTACTCCAGAATAAAAATGGGGTTGGGCCCAATAACTATTAAGTGAGGGACCTAATGATAGCTTTGCATTTGCTTGTGAATGATGGGACTAACTTAACTAAGGAGTGTGGGCAATAACTGTTAGGTAAGCCCACATGACTTAGAGACCAAATCACTGCAACATGCTTAGAGAAGCATCTGAACAAAGAGTTATCCATGCATCGATGTACGTATTATCAATAACTGTTAGATAAGGTGTACGACATCGGTGGGACCGCAGCACCCACTAGAAACTCAGTTGTCATGTTAGGATTTTTATTTCTCCATCCGGAGAGTGTGGGAGATCTGATAAAATAATGGGAGTCTTTCTACATCCAAAAATTGTTAAAGTAAATTATAAAATAAGTACAAATATCCAATTAGAATCTTTGCTCTCTGATATTTATTATGTCAGCTTCCAACCCTCTAGCTCAAATCCTAGATATCAACTGTTTAACCGAAAATAATTACATAGACAGGCTTACAAATCTAAGAATTATTTTTAATTTTGGAAAATTAAGCAATATTCTCTATCAGATTATTCTAATATTAATAGTCTGTCCAATCTAAAGTCAATGAGCTATACTTGATGAGTGGATGGACAATGATAATAAAGATAGATGCTATATGTTGAAGTCCATGTTAGATGAACTCCAACGTATGCATGAGTACATTTTCACTGCCAACGATATATTGATTCATTTGCAAGTATTATGAGTTGATCAGAGTCACACAGCATATGAGATGCACGATGGATAGTCAGTCTATGATATTATTTGATAATGATCAAGGATATTAAGGAGCTTAAAAAGCTCGACATGACCATACACAAGAAATTACTTATGAATTTGATCCTGCAATTTCTATTTAGTTTATTTGGATAGTTTATGGTAAACTACCATATGAATGATCTTATTGACATCTTATTTGAATTGATTAAATTATTGCTAATAAAGAAACTTTGAAAGAGTTCAGAGGTACATACCTAGAGAGCCTAAAGAAACAAGGACACACCTTGAGTAGGCATATTCGAAATTGCTCAATACTATCCTTATGATTTTCTCTTCTCCCAGTTGGGTTATAGACTCTAGTGATATTTATAAAGTCTATGGGAAGGTAGAGGGCTGAGGAAGTAACCCTTAAAATTGATAATAGGGTAAGAGTTACTGCAGTGGCCATGGGTGTATGTCCTTTGTGATTATCGTTTGGATTTAGTTCTTAGAGACAGTCTCTATCATTTATATGGTGATGCATCTATGAACTTAATTGAGCAAATAGTGAATGTCATTGGATTTGAGAGATCCAGAGTTGAGATAAACCTTGAGTATATTGGAACCTTAAGCTAAGTCATGTAGGAGAAGAAATGGTTAACAAACTGAAGAAATATGAATTTTTGGACTCATTAACTGTTTAGTCATATCTAGTTTGTGTATCATCTTTTTGAGAAAATATGACCAAGCTACTCTTGTAGGACAAGAGATAAGGAACCACTGAGATACTTATCCTAGTACACAATTGACGTGTGTAGCCCATACGATGTGCTAACAAAGGGAGTTATCTCTACTTCATTACTTTTATCGATGATCAGTCATGGTTAGGATAAGTATATGAGATATAAATTTAAAATTTTTGAAAGATTCAAAGAATTCAGATGTAAAGTGGAGAAGCAAATCAAAAAAATTTTAAAGGTACTTCGATCGAATCGAGGATGCAATACCAAAAAAAAATTTTTTTTGATTATCTCATAAAATAGTATAGTTTCATATTGGACCCCACTTAGTACATCTCAGCTCAATCAGATAATTAAGAAGAGTCATGGGACTATATGAGATATAGTTCAGACCATAATAAACTTCACTGATTTATTTTATTTCTTTAGAGATATACTTTATTTCTATGAAATTAGGTTCTCTCTAAATCTGTTCCTATCACATCGTATGAGATATAGCATGGTGAGAACTAAATCTTGATTATTTTGAGATCCAAAGATGTCTAGCCTGTGTCAAAGACAGCAGGTGGATATGTTAGAGGATAGATCTATAAAGCTCTTCTTAAAAAAAATTTAGGATACTACTTTTCTTCTAAAAAGATCATAATATAATTGTGACCTGACATGCTATCTTCTTGAAAAATTATTTAACGAAGATGAAGCAGTAGAAGAAAAGTTAAGCTTGAAAAGAGTGTCTCTGAAGAGCAGCGAGCCTTGGGACCTTAAGAACCTATTCATCATGAGCCAGTATACATATATTCCTCCTCCACCTCATAGATATAGTAGGATCTTCTATCCTCTCAAAAGATACTTGGATATGCTTAATAGAGGATGTAGAGAAAACATCATTTCTCATGGGAGATAGGGAACATAGAGATAATCCCAAAACTTATAATGAGGCGATGTTAGACATTGACTCCAAGAAAGAGATGGAAATAGCTTTTCTGAATGGATATCTTTTGAAGATTTCTATATGTAATAGCTTATGAATTTCACTTCATATAATAGGGGATCACAAAGTTTGTAATAATCTTGGAGTTAGAACATTCATTTCGATGATATGATCAAATTGTTTGATCAGAAATGATAAATTATATGTGTTTTCAAAAAGATCAGTGGGAGTGTCTAATACTGACATCGATTAAAATATGGTTGTATATAAAATTCTCCATGAAAGATATAAAGCAAGCATCCTATATTTTGAAGATCTATAGAGATAGATGCAATTGGATGCTTGTATTTTCATAGATAAAGTATAGAGAGTAGATGCTGAAAGGGTTTAGCATAGAAATCTCGGAGAGGGGTCTGCTACTCTCTTGAGCATAGATGTATGTCATGTAATGTACTTGAACTGATATAATTAGTATTATGAATGTCACGAGCAGATATCAGTTATATCTAGATTGTGAGTGCTGGATTACTGTGAAAATATCTTTAAGTACTTGAGAAGAACTAAGGATTTGTTATTTATTTGGAGAAGGGTCAAAGCTAGGAGTGGAAGGATACACCAATTTATATTTTATGTCTATCCTTGATGGTGGAATGTCTACATCATAGGTGTAATCATGTCGATATCTTGGAAATGTTTCAAGCAATCGATCGATGGAAGCTGAGTATACTGTAGATGTATAGGATGTATTCTAATTCTAATGTTAGTTGTAGAACTGAATATCATGCCATCAGATATCATGACACTATACTGCAAAGATAATAGTATGATAGCCCTTGCTAAGGAGCCTAGTTCTTACCAGATATCTAAGCATATAGAGCAGCAGAATATGCGACTACCTCAAGTAGAAATACATAGAGGTGCAGAGAGCAAACTCTATATAAGATATGGATAACTCACTGATAAGTCACTTAGCTAGCCGAAGACTAAAACCTGTCTTGTGAAAATGGAGCTTGGTACATGACAGATTGACTTTAGTACAAATGGGAGATTGTTGGATATATGCTCTAGAAGTCAATCTTGACTAACGTATATCATATTACTATGACATGATTTTATACTTAATGGGCATTTATATTATCATTTATATTTTATGTGTCCATGAATCATCCAAAGGATTAACAAGATGATGACACATATTCTCAGAGTTTAGAATTTGAGACATATGTCATTGATGGTTAATTCCTAAGCTGCTCCTGATCATAGGATCATCAAGGAGATGGTGATTGATCCAGATAGACCAGTGCATAGATCGCTTCCTTCAAGCAAATGACTCTCAAGTCTGCGGTGTAGTGACACTAGGTGAGAGTACAGATGATTGTTAGAGAATAACTACCACTAAGCGTGACCAACACAAAAAGTCACATAGATGTCTGCTCACTCGTTAGTGACTTTTTCGATGTTGTAGTTATAAGACTGATCTTTTGACCTGCGGTGCTACAGCTGCTCGCAGTGAGGCTGCTGGTGTTTGACTACATATAAACATTAACTCAATAAGTCTTTGTAGTTGATGTTGGTGACAGTTGGTCCATTGTAGGAATTAAGTGTGCATCTAGATGGAATCTATCGATCCTAGCAGAAGAGAGTAGTCCTATGAGATTTAAGAAGCTGAGTCTTTAAGTCTATGACCATAGTAATATAATTGATGGAAAAGAATTTTTATAAGAATCATGCATGGATTAGAGCTAATTGAATCTATCATATGATCGATGATGAGGTTGGATGATTCAACCATGATCTGCCATTTGATCGGAACTCATGATAGAGAGATTGTATCATACGTTAACTACACCTAAAGGTTCATCATCTTTTATTCTACTAGGTTGTCACTATATACTGTTAGATGTCACTAATAGATTGTGAGACCCATGAGCATCATCTCGATGATCCTTGATGGGTAGAGTTAGAATGGTTCAAACTCATTGAAAAGAGTTTTGATGATATTATGATAGAGATCATAATATATCTCACTACCAGACAGAATAGAATCTATGGAGTCACATACAAAGAGGTATTTGACTTATCAGACGGTTTAATTATGATTATGAATCATGATAAAATTTGATTATCAATTTGATTGATGATTAATCCAATGTAAAAGTTGGAATTAAATAACTCGCTAAAGAGTTAGTGAGTTATAGGAGGATTAATTAGCAATTGATTGCTAATTAGCTCAATTTGATTGAGCAATAAGGCTTGCATCAAGTCTAATTGAATTAGATTTAATTTGACTTGACATGGATTTGATTTGATCAAGCCTAATTGGGTTATGAGATAATCAAATTACATGAGAGAATAATTTCTTATTTGATTAAGATTTAGGTTTGACTTAATTTTTAATTAGACTAGGATCTAATAAAGAGTGTTTGAATTTTTATTTAGACTAAAAATTCTCCTCTTCATAGGTGCACTAAATTCTAATTAGATTAGGATTAAAATTGAGTTTGACTCAAGCACCAAAAGAGAGTCCAAAAGGACTAGGACTCCTCCTCTAATTAGGTGACATCTAATCTAAATAGTTTGGGCTCTTAATCAGATTAGGATTTCAATCTATTTGGGTCTAATCAATTTTTAACATGATTAAAATTGGTTAGAGTTTAAATTGATTTAAATCAGTCACCTAAAGAAGATCTCATATAGATTAAACTCTTTCTCCATGCACCATAAACCAGCCCACGCCCAATCAGATTTTGGATGCCATACTCTTCCCTCTTTTGCATGTGGTTTTTTGCATGAAAGGAGTTCACACCATTTGCTATTTCTGTGAGATATGAGGGTGCAAAAGAGAAGGTGTTGGGTGGCACAAAAATTGTAGAGTCCAAGGAAGTTTGGACTCTTTTCTCTTCACCTAAATCCTATCCCTTCTTCCTATTTAAACATGGCCTCATATGGGACATTGATATGGCTGATGATGATCAATATTTGGATGCAAAAACTAGGAGAGGTGTGTGTGAAAATATTGGAGAAAAGGGGAGGCACGGCACCAAGAGGAGGCGTGAGGTTTGGTTGCATATATCTCTTCTTTCTTACCAACAACCAAAAGTTGGTTGTTAGGACCTTTCTCTCTCCCTTTTGTCCTAGTTTGGACATGAGTTTTTTTCTCCTCTTTATCTAAGAGTTGGATAAAATTCTTATATCTCTAGCGTAGAGATTTGGTACTTGAATTTTAAAAAAAAAAGAGAAGAAAGAGTTCTTCTCATGATCTCTAGTATAGAGATCATCCTCCTCCTATCATCTTCTTCTTCTCTGAGAATATCTTGAGAGAAAAGAAGATTTTTCAACCGTCAAGATGCAATCTCTGTAAGAGAGCTAGCATCCTGATGAGATCAATAAGCTTATGATCAAATCAAAGTCTTGTATGGATACCCATAGAGGTCGGATGCTTGTGTGGCTTCAAGAGACCTTCGAAAGACATCCATGATCATCAGTTCGCGGTGTGGATTGACTTGTGCTAAGATATGAAGATTAGATCTTCTTTATTTATTTGTTTCTATTTAATTTCTGTATCTGAATTCTATCTCACATATGTAGATCCTGTTTATAGTTTTAAGATTTGATCTTATGTATGTTTAGATTAAATTAGATTTAATCTAAAATTTTTAAATTCCACTACATACAACGACCTACACTTGTAATAAATATATCATTTGGTCGCGAACAAATTTAATGACTAAATGATAAATCTTTTTTTATCGATCAAAATAGTCCTAAAAACTTCATGACAATACAGAAGTTCATAAATAAAGATGTACAACTTATGATGAAAAACTATTAAATAATATTTTATTAAAGATTAATTCATATTCATTTACATTAATCAGCTCAACCATCAACAGGTTGACGATTACTCTGGGACATATTTTCCAACAACTTCCATTTAGACTAAAGCCAAATGGTACATTATTGTATACCCATCTTCGATTTATGGTCTTCAAACTCCTTGACCGCAAGGGCTTTAGTGAATGGGTTGGTCAGATTTTTTTTTCCATCAATTTTTTGAAGCTCGACATCACCTTGATTTATGATCTTTCAAATAAAGTGATAGCAATGTAGAATATGCTTCATCCACTGATGTGCCTTCGACTTCTTTGCCTTAGTTATGGCTCCAGTACTATCACAATAGACCATAACTGGACTATCATAGGAGGGTGCCACTCCAAACTCGATGATGAATTTTCTTAGCCACACAGCTTCCTTCACAGCATCAAATGCCGTGATATACTTTACCTCGTATATTGAGTTGGGCACAATGTGCTACTTGAAATATTTTCAACAGACTGCTCCACCATTCAGGATAAATATGTATCTCGATATGCTTTTGCTATCATCACGATCTAACTGAAAATTGAAATTAGTGTATCCCACGAGTTTCAAGTTAGATTCTCCATAAAGGACCCACTGGTCCTTAGTATTTCTCAAATATTTAAGGATGATTTTTATAACCTTCCAATGGTTCTCATTCGGATCTGACTGGTATTTGCTCACTACCCCTAGTGAGTATGCCACATCCGATCTCGTATATGTCATGGCGTACATTATAGAACCCATTGCTGAGGTATATAAAATTCTACTCATACACTCTCTCTCTTGAGGGGTTATCGGACAATCTTTCTTCGAGAGAAAAATTTTATGGCCTATTAGAAGATAACCTTTCTTAAAATTCTTCATGCTGAACCATTTCAGCACGGTATCTATATATGTAGATTGAGAGAGCCCAAGCAATCTCTTAGATCTATCCCTATAGATTTTCATCCCTAGGATGTAGGCTGTTTCTCCTATATCCTTCATGAAAAATTATGACGACAGCCATACTTTTATTTTCTGTAATATAGAGACATCATTTCCGATTAAGAGAATATCATCCACACACAAAATAAGAAATACAACCATTAAACCATTAGCCCACTTATATATACAGGGTTCTTCTTCATTCTTAACGAAGCCATACGTTCTGATTACCTTATCAAAATGTATGTTCTAACTCCAAGATACTTGCTTCAATCCATAAATGGATCTCTGAAGCTTGCATATCTTGGACTCATCTGCGGATGTGAACCCTTCAGGTTTATCATATACATCTCTTCGTTCAGCTCTCCACTTAGGAAAACTGTCTTCACATCCATTTGTCAGACTTCATAGTCCAGATATGCTACTATCACAAGCATGATCCGAATGGACTTGAGCATTGTCACAGAAGAAAATATCTAATCATAGTCAATACCATAATGTTGACGATATCCCTTGGAAGCTGACGGGCTTTGTAGGTATCCATCTTTTCGTTTACATCCTTTTTTCTTTTGAAGACCCACTTACACCCTATAGATTTTATTCCTTCAGGTGGATCAACTAATGTCCACATATTGTTGACCTTCATGAACTCCATTTCGGACTCCATGACTTCAAGTCATTTCTCAAAGTCGGACCTCTTTGCATTGCATCCATATAGATGATAGGATCCTCGTCGTTCTCATCGAGCTCAACAGGATCACCATCCTGGACCAAGAAGCTGTAGTATCTGTCCGACTGATGCGGTACTCTATCGGATCATCTTAAGAGTGGTTCTACATTGGGCTCTGGATTTGATCTAATCAAATTCAGTTTGAGTTTAGTCATTAGTATTGATTTTTCTACCTGTCAAACTTATCAAGCTCAACTTTAGAGGCACTTGTTCCTTCACTAAGGAATTCTTTTTCCAAAAATTATGCCTAACTATGGACAAACACCTTTTATTCAGTAGGAAGGTAAAAGTAATATCTAGGTTTGATCTTTTATTCTTGGGGTATCTACCTACAAAATAATGCTTATCGGATCTAGGTCCGAGCTTATCGATCTGTAATCATTTGACATAAGCTGGACATCCCCAAACCTGAAGGTAAGAAAGGTTCGGCCTATGCTCTGACCATATCTCATATGATGTTTTACTAACTGACTTGATCAGAATATTATTGAGTATAAAACAAACTGTCTCAAGTATATATCTTCAAAAAGAGATCGACAGACTTGCAAACCCTATCATGGATCGAATCATGTCCAACATTATTTGATTCCTTCTTTTCGAGATGCCATTATGCTATGGTGTCTCTAGAGGGGTCCATTGTGAGAGAATCTTATTCTCTCCTAGATATGTCAGAAATTCACTGAAAAGGTATTCACCTCCTTGATCAAATCAAAATATTTTAATATTCTTTTTAGTTTATTTTTTTACTTTATTATGAAATCATTTGAATATTTCAAATGATTCGACTTGTATTTCATCAAGTTGCAGACCCATACCTAGATAGGTCATCTGTGAATATAATGAAATAGTTATATCCTCCTTTGGCACTAATGTTCATAGGTCCACATAGATCACTTGTATTAGATCTAGAACTTTACTGGCTCATTCATCTTTTTCAATAAAAGATAATTTAGTTATCATTCCAAGAAGATAAAACTCATAAGTCGGCAATGATTCACAATTATTGATATTGAGAATACACTTGTGCTAACCTATTTATCCTATTCTTGTTAATGTGACCGAGACTACAATGTCAAAGATAGACATTCGTGATATTATCTAATTTAGGATGTTTATTTGGAGTCTACATTTCACTCACGGAGTGTGACAAAATACAAATGCCATTTTTTAATTATCCTCACATTATTATAACATCATTCATAATGATATCCCAATAATCATTCTTTATTGATAAACTATAACTATCTTTGATCAAAAAGCCAACAGAGATTATATTCATCAAGAAAGATAGACAATAGTGACAATCACTCAAAATGATATTATTGGATTTGAAAGCAAGCTCGATGACTCCTAAAGTCAGGATTGGAACTTGGCTTCCATCTTCCACATTCAGGAATCTCTCACTATTCTTAAATTTTTTACTAATTTAAAGTTCTTGCAATGACTTGCAAATGTGAACTGGATTTTCGATATCCAATACCTAGATAGTAGTGTCATATTTAGAGAAATTACAAGGTGTTATCATATAAGCACTTTGACCAGCAACTAATTGCTCATTTCTTTTTAGCCTATTTGGGTTATAGTCTACCTGTCTCAGTTTAGCTTTAGACTTCTCAACTAGATTGGACTTAAGATCAATGTTCAACTCTGATACCGGCTATCAAAGTTGGGTCCAATAAGCTCATCACTGTCAATCAGTGAGTGGAGCGACATGATACTGACCATTTCTAAAAAGAAAGAAAAAATACAGACCTAATTAGTATATGAATTAATTAAACCTAAAGATATGGACTTTAGTCTAAAAATTTTTTCACTATTTTATACAAATTAGTAACCTCTACCTTCAATTTAAAAAATTATCTTAATTTTTAGTGGGTACTAGAATCCATACAGACTACATACGGGCCCAAGTATAGCTTGGTTAATCCATGTGTATATTGGTAGGTTCTCAACCAATTATTTTTTTAAATAATTTTTAGTAATAAGTTTCATCCCAGATTTCATTTCAGTAGGCTAAGGGCCTCCACTGAAAGTCTCGATTAGGTCCAACCATTAACATGAACCTGCTCAGTAATTTTAACTAATGAATGATCAGGTCCGAGTATGGCTCGACCAACCTAATCATTCATCAGATAGTATGGCAGAGTTATCATATAATGAATGATAATTCTATCATTCAGAGAAACATCAGGCATAAGGTGCCTGCATTGTCAATCTGAAATAATGGACCCATTACCATTTACCTTAATGGGAGACTATGATCTAGTTATCTCTATAACCAGCTCATTTTATGAATCTAATAATTTAGAAGATTAGGTTAATATAATTTAATAAAATTAAAGATATAGAATAGCTAATCATAATTTTTCTACTGACTTCACTAAGTCAGATCAAGATAAACTAGAAATAAGTCGGTCCAACTGACAAGTCACAAATCCTTCCACTGACTTCACCAAATCATAAAGAAGACTAAGACAAATCAAACTAAGGGCACCTAAATCAGTCACAACTAATTTCCTAATAAGCATGGATCAACCCTAATCATTAAGTGATCTGATCAAAATATAATTTATCATGTTAGCCAGGTAAGTGAGATCCGTGGGAGGGATATGCCATTAACTCATCAAGAACTCAATCTATGCGAGTAGCTTTCAATTAATGACCATCGATCAAGACTGCCAAACTTATCTTAGACACCAACTAGTTAATTAGTTTCAACTCGATCAACTTATAGATTTGGATTCAATTGCTGAGCTAGAGATCAAAATCTATTTGGATTTAATCAAAGATATAGACTCAACCAACTACAATTATTATATTGGCTCTAGAGAAATCTTGATGTAATCTAATTTAACTTTTGGTTAGACTTAATCAATTTCTCTATTTAGTCCATTTAGTTCTTTGATTCTAACCCATTTAGGAGGACCTGATCTATCTAATCCATAAACCCATCCCCATATTTTATGCGAATGACATTAGATTTTTAATTCATAATTCTAGATCTAATAGGTTCAACTTAATTCTTAATTAAGTTTGAGGTTGACATGAGTTAGGATTCAGTATTTGAAAATAGTTTCAAATTTTATAAAATATTTTTATAAATAAATTTATACATAAAATAATAATTTTGAATGACTGAATCGACTCATTTATGGATTGAGCCAACTCACCAAAGTAGGTCGATCAAGTTTTGAAACTTAGTCGGCTCACTATGGTGATCATAAATCAGGATTTCTAATACAAAAACTGGGTCGACTCAGCAAGAAACTAAGCCGACTTACCAAGGCACTTGATCGACCCAAACAAAGACTGGATCAACAAACTCCTGAATTGAGTTGACTCAAACGAGACTGAGTCAGCTCAATTCGACAGAACAATAATAGATTGCTAAATTTTTTTCAAAATTATTTTGCACATCAATGATTAAAAAAATTTTAATCATTAGATTAGATTTCACTTCTTTTTCCTGTTCATCTTCATGGATAAAATGGGTATCTCTACATGCCATAGGAGAACCCCATCGAATGAGAGGAGGGGGTTATGAAATCCTACTTTCTTCTATGATCAGACAGTCATAGCAATCTACCCAATCCAACTACTACACCGCTAAGATCATCTAACCTAATTAATGTAGATCTAATCTAAATTACTTCAGATCTGATTATTATATTTTGATCATATCAAAATCAGATGATAAACATCACAAATAAACATCGTATGCTTCAATTTAAAATTAGATTTTAAACTATATACATAGATATAGATGTCATAAAGAACCTAGAGCTCTGATACCACTATTGGAAGAGCATAGGGTTTCATACATACATTTCAAAATTTTGATAGTGAAATAAAGCTAGATTAAATACTTTAATGTATAAATATATACATAAGATCAAATCTTAAAATACCTACAGAAAGATCTATGACATGATATAGTATATATAGAAAAATTTGAATTTAAAATTAGCAAGCATATAAAAAAATCTACACAAGCAATAGATCATATATACAACTACTAGGGTTCTGAATGTTAGGAATTGTGTCCTAAAATCAATCGTGTGACGATTGAGTTCATCCTTATATATAAATTATTGATCAATTGAATAATAGTTATTCTGATATTTTTCATCACAAAGTTATATCTTTCTTGAACTCTTATACTGTGATGAAGTTTCTAGAATAATGCTAGTGTATGATAAAGAGAAAATTTATCGTATAGTTCTTAAACATGTTCGCGATCAAATGATACATCATTATGGAACAATGATATTTATCGAGTGGAGGTCATTGTGTACCATATAGGTTGGTTGTCCTCTTAACTAAAGAGTGTGGTGACACTGGTATGGTATACAGATGAGATGCAGGGGTATATCATCACTGAACAAGTGACTCACCTGCTGAGCATTCTGCTGTCAAGAGCTGCTCACGAAACACATAGGTATAAGTGTCCTTCAGACCTGAGATCACCATAGTGACTTGCAAGTAACTCACTGTGCTTTGGTGTCGGACTACTTAGATTTTTAATACAGTGATGGAAGGCTACTGGGTACAGTCAAGTATTTACGAAGTCTGTGTGGATCAAGATGGGGTTGACCCCTCTAAATTATTAGAGTTGATGTATCACTATATTTTAATTTAGTAAAGCCTTGGCCAAGATAATCCATGAGATGGATTTGAAAGGTTGAAATACAATGCGGATGAAACAATCTCAGTTGACAGTTAATCTAAGACCATCCTAGAGCATCCAGGGTCAAAAAGATGAATTACACAGTAATCATGTGTATAGATTCTGAAATATTCTTTTACGATAATTCGACCTATCTGGATGTCGAAAATCATTGCTAGATGGTATCTCGATTAGTGCAAAAATTGATTTCTGTGCTATCGGCTTAGTGTTTAAACCTATGGAGTCACGCACACAAGTCAGACAAAGTAGAAAGAAATTGACCTATGTTTATATGTCCAATTTGGAAGTACTTGACTTGATTGAACATATAAGCTAATTTAATTGAGAATTAAGTTATGGGTCAAATGAAATTGAAGAGTTGACTATGTTTAGCTAGCAGTACACATGAGGTTGAGGTTCGATCCCGGGGATGAACAGTTTCTAATCAATAATTTATAAAACATATGAAAGATTGAATTTAAGTACTAATTAATTTTAGATTAGATCTAAATTAATTAAACTTAAATGGATTCAAAATTTAAGTTAGACTTGATACAAAAGTCCTAAAGAGTTTGAGATTGACAGCCTTTCAAAATTATTTCAAATCAGCTTCGAATCGGATCTATTTTGGATGAGATATGAGTATTCCTACTTGCATTAAAAATATCCTCTCATGAAGCATGACCAAAATCTGATTTGGTGCTTATTTGGGGCATTCCAAATGGATGAGAGATTGAGTGCAAAGTGGATATCATAAGTGATGACAATTATATCGCATATAGGAATCTTTCTTTCATAAGTATTGGACCAAATTCAAATCAGATTTGAATTAAGAGTCCTAATCTCATTAGATCATGAGAATCATCTATAAATAGAGAGGGTCTCTATCTATGAATGCATAGCAATAGCATAGCAAACAAATCAGATTGAGAGAAGAAAAAAGAGAGAGAGGTGTGAGAAGAGAGAGAGATCCTATCTTCCCTTTGGCCTCTCTCCTTGTTGCCGCCCCTCTTCTTTTGGGTGTGGGGTCTCTTTGGGCATCCCACCTACTAGTGTGAAGTGTCACACTAGCACATCTCATCCCTCGATTGATTAAGTTGCTAAGCCATTTGGATTAGAGTTCATCCTGCTTTCCTACGGTGTCTGGCGTGCATGCGAAGTAGAGGGTTTGCACATCTAGACCTCTGTGAAGGTTTATCTTAGATAATTTGGGATTTGATCCCTAGTTCTACTACGTTACAGGTAAGGATTTGATCATTAAATAAGTAAAATATTAAAAAAAATTTAGATGCAACCTGAGCATCCCGGAGGGAAACAGTTTTTCTTCCCTTCACTGAACTCTATACCTGAGTATGGATAGATGAATACCACAACTGAAACTTGCTGATCTGAGGCTCTATTGGTCATTGATGAATACTTAATTTAAGTCACTAGAAGTACTAAATATGGTAATAATTGATGTTATTTTATTAAAATTTGATACTCTCTAGTCTATTTTGTAGGTAATTAGGAGTTTGGGTTCATATGACTCAAATTAGACTCAAATTAGATCAGACTTGAGTGAACCAGGCAATCAGCTCCTATTCTAGTATAAACACGAATTAAAGATCAATAGAGGAGAATCAATATGAAGATTCAAGGATCTTTATTCATGCTCCTACCTCTTTTTTCATGAAACCCTAGCCTCCCTACTCTATAAATAGCACCCCTAGCCCTCCTTTCTCAATACATCAGCCCCCTTGTGGGGATCATCTCCTCCTTCTCTCCTCCATTAAAGCTCTTCCCTTTCTCTCTTCTCATCAAGCCAACCCTAAGTTTCTCTCCGAGCTACTACCCCCATCTCTCCTTTCTTCTTCATAAGTCTAGGGGAGGTCCTAACCCTAGCATGCCTTTCATCAAATCTAGGAGAGGTCCTAATCCTACTGCCACTATCCTTTCTCTTCTACATATCCTCTTCCATCTACCTTTCTTCCTTGGAGTTCCTAGACCAAGCCTTCCAGCCATCCTGCCACTGTTTGTGCAGAGGAAGATGAAAGGATTCAAGGGGGTGCATCTACCATCGGACGCAATGAGAAGATCAACTTGGTTTAGTTATCTTGTATCGTAATTTTATTTTTTTTCTTTATGTATGCTTCTTTATTTGATTAATAAAAAATAATTTTATTATAATTTCATACTTATTTCTTAATTTCTTATAAACTATTATTTTTTTTTATATTTTCAAAATAATCAATTAAGATCTCTATGGATATGATTCTGACTCATCCTATCTATATAGTAGTGAGTAGGGTTAATTTTGGTGTGCTACAATACGTATCAAATTTTGGTATTATTGTCAGAGATCTTGGCACAATTGTTTTGAAAAAAAAATCTTTAAAAATAATAAAAAAAAAATTTATGACTTTCTAGATTTTTATTTCTTACTTTAGATTGCTTAACTGCCTCATATGCTTTACTGCGTTATATTTCTAATTGATTATTTCTTTCTCTTACACTCTTGCTTTTCATACTTTACTTTACTAATTAGTAATTTATCTTTTATTATTGATTAATTTACTTTAATTACTTAATTATCTTTTATTTATTTTTTTAAATTTTTATCTCATATTGCTTTTCATATATGATAGATTTACTGCTCTTTAGCTAGATTACTTTATTTGCATGCATAGAAAAATTTTTGCTTTTTATAGCCTAGTGACTTACTACTTTCCATAGCTTAAAATAATTTACTGCTTTATATAATTAGTGATTTTCTACTTCCTAAGTAGATTAGATTCTTTGCCTCATTTAAATTACATAGTTACCTTTTATTCTTAACTATGAGATTATTTTATTTGCATAGTTAAGTAGTTACCTTATTTATTATTGCCCATTATTCCTAGTAATTTACTACTTTCCATAGCTTAGAATAATTTATTACCTTAAAAGTAGATTTGATTTATTACTTTATTTATAGGTTACCTACTTGCCTTTTAATCTTAGTATTATTTACTTTTCATTTAGTTTGATTCACTAGATCTTTTAATATTTAATTAACCTAATTTAAAACTTATCTTTTATTTCTTCTTGCTTAAAGATAACATAATATAAAAGGAATACAAAGATACCACATAACACTTAACTAATATAAATAAACTAATTAAATCTTAAAAGCTACTTAATATGTTTGAAAATCTTTTCTTTTTGCATTGCATATTTTCATAAAACAGTCTAAGGGCACCTAACCCAATTAAACAAGATAAGATGGAGATTTGATCATCCTTTCTTGGTCCACAAATCATAATTCTATATTTGTATTGATCTAAGCCTCCAACTTAAAATTAATTAGATATTATCCTCTAAGGACTCTCGAGCTTAATAGGACAAGGAACTTTAAGAGTTAGATCGAGTTAAGGTTGGTCAGTTTAATTGATATCTAAAAAAAGTAGTTCAGAGATTACGTCTCAAAGGAAGGTGGTTCATTAATTAGTTCTGTTTGCTGACCTGGCCAACACAGTTGGTGTCTAAGGAAAGCAACGGAGGGACCCCCACCAACCTTATACTTATCTGGTCAATTAAGTGGCTAGCTTTTTATTTGGAGTGCTCAAAGATGATCTTGGTAGTTAGGAGCTGTCTAGATCTAGGTTAACCCTAAGATAGAGTTGATTTGATTGCATCACTTATCTAAAAAATTAAAAAATTAAAAATAATCTTCGCATCTATCATCTCTAGGTTTAGGACTCTCTTAGGATTCTCATCTTTAAAACTTCTCTCTTTCTTCCTCTTCTCTTCTTCATCTTCTCTCCTTCTTCCTTAAAAAAAAAAAAAGAAGGAGATTGTTCTAATCTAGACATGGATCTCTTGAAATCAATCAAGAATAATCCGATAAATTAGATCTATGCTAGGAATATGAATTTTTATAGTAGAGATGATGAGCTGCCTTATAAATTAGATTGCCTACCAGCTATTAGACACACACTCTCTACATCTTTTCTTCTTGCACAACAAGTTGAATGCCCAACTATGCACCAATTTTTTGAGTTTAGGTATGAGCAAGTTCATTATGATCAAACTCAAATAGCTTACGAACCAAAAAATAACCTATTCTTTAACGACTATAATTTAGGTTAGGGGGTTCAATCAAATTTTTCATGGAACCCACACCCAGTGGGTATCCGACAACACAAGGATATACGTTTGTAGAAGCATCCTATTATGACTTGCCCTATTCACAATATCAACCTTCTCCAACTATCTATAACCCATGATTTGAAGTGAAGATTTTTCAAGCACTAGATAGGATTGAAAGCACCAATTAGCTCCTTCACTCCTCTATGCAATCCTTAGCCGAAATAGAAATTCAAATCGATCAATTAGTAATTACAATCAGTAGGGAGGAGGAAGAAGAGCTGCTTAGTCAGCCTGAGAGTGATCCTGAGAGACAATACCTGGCTAAAAATTTTAATATTTCTATAATTTTTTCTGAACAATCGATTATGACTCTTCGAAATGAAATGATCCTAGAACAACCCTGCACAACCAAAATATTTAATATAAATAATTTGACTAAGATAGAAATATCTAGAGAAAAATTTGAATGGTGGGACAAACTAATTCCATCATTATCCTACTTACCTATCGCCCCCTTTCCAAATGCCCTAGAATCATCCACTTCTTTTTATGGGAAGGATAGGCAAATTGATAAAATAAAATTAATTGAGACTTTTCAAGGACCACAAATGAATAACATAATAAAAGAAGTTACACCCATAATTCTCTCCTAAGATTCTTTAGACCCCTGTTTAGCTCACTTCGGGATGGACGATTTTGATGTCGATGGATATATCACAAAAATAAATGATCTAGTCGATATGTCCTATCCTCCTTTGGATCGAAAAATATGAGCCATCACCTAACCTCTCAATAGCTCTTTTGTTAGAATTACCACCTGCTCTAGAATTAAAGCCACTTCTTGATGCACCTATTGACACCCTTCTAGTGATCCCTAATCAGGAAGCCCAACTTATAGGTATTCTAAAAGTATATAAAGAAGCTGTTGGATGGGATATCTTTGAAATGAGGAACAATGATATTAAGATTTTTATAACTGATTTCTCCAAAATCTTTGGCATTACTTTCAAGGATTATCTCCAAAATCTTTTTATGGTGTTAAAATGATATATGGAGACAGATTTAGTGTTAATTTGAAAAAAGTGCCATGCTATAGATTAGGAAGAGATGATGACAAAACATATCATATCCATGCTAGGGATTAGAATAGATCAGGTTATAATTGAAGAAACTCTTAAACTACCAACCCTAATCTCAGTTCAACAAACACAATCCCTTTTCAATCATCAGAAAAATTATGAGAATATTGTTAGTTTCTGAAATTGCATGCTTGCCTAGTATATTCTATTGGTTCGGGCTAATCATCATAGAACACTCTACATACATTTTTCTGCCATGATGACAAGGCCTCTTGATTGGCCCTATCTTTTTGACTCTTTGAGAGACGTACCCAAGTTAGTTATAGGAGGGACTCCCTCATAGCATCCGGTTGAAGACGTTAAACTTAGCACTTTTTGGGAGGCAACCCAGCTTATGTAATATTTTTAGTTTTTTTTTTTATTTTGTAGAAATCTTGAAAAAAATAATTAGCCAAGTTGAATCTCTATAGTGGAGTAGATAAGTGATGCTAATAGCCAAGTTGGGAGGAGAGCCACGTTCACACCAGCTGAAATCAAGAACACCACCTCCAGTAATGAAGAATCTCTCAACAATGAATGCACACATTAAACTTAGGTGGTATCCTGTCTTGTTATATTTTATTATGATTCTCTTCTTCCATTGGGGATAATAAAAATTAAGCTGGGGAGGAAAATAACTAATTTAATTAAGTCCTCGAGTATGGTCAGAAATAATTAGTTTTGTGTATCTGAATTTTATCTCGATTTGAAGTTAACTAGACATCCTAATCAATGAGTGATTAATAATCTAGATAATTTTAGAGATATTAAGAAAAAATTATTAAGGATGTCTAATTAATGGGAGAATTTAGATCAGACTAAATTTTAGAGTGATTCTAGAATCCTCTTCTCACCATCTCAATGAAGAATCTACTTTATAGGGATATGGGTAGAAAGGTCGACGTATGTAAAAATCTTTTTTTATTATAAAAAAAGATAAAATTAAAAAGAGAGATTTTTAGCATTTCTTACTAAGTAATCGGGCTCCTTCGCCTAAGTAAGCATTGTTGTTTGCATCAAAAGGTGAGAATGTGAAGAAACCTCTTGTATAGTCAGTTTTTAACTCATAGCCTTTTTGACTCGAGTCAGTAAGCCTGAGGGGTGTTTTACACCTAATGCCCTAAAGCCAACTGATTTGAGAGTCATTGGCCTAAAGCTCGCTACAAGAGTTAATTAGAAAGCTTAAGGGGTTAGGACATTGCATTGACTGTACGTGTAAATATTTCTACAAAGAAAAAAGAAAAAAAAAGAGAAAGAATAAGGGAACTAAATTGTAAGAAGATAATAAATCCTGCTCACATCAAGTTAGAGGACTTAAAGAGTAGAGTGGAAAGTTGGTGAAAGAAATTTTTTAAAAATTTTTATGGCTAATATTCAACCATTAATTGGGTCGAATTGATAATCTAATAAAGTACTTCATTAATGGTCTAATTGGATATCCACTATAGTTAGGAATGTCTAAGATAACTTTCGATTCAAGAATAATTGGTGCACAATGCTAATATATCTATTTTATTCGAGGACAAATAAAAGTTCAAGTTGGAGAGTGTGATGAATACTTAATTTAAGTCGCTAGAGGTACTAAATATAGTAATAATTGATGTTATTTTACTGAAATTTGATGCTCTCTATTTTGCAGGTAATTAGGAGTTTGGGTTCATATGACTCAAATTAGACTCAAATTGGATCAGATGAGTGAATCAGGCAACCAACTCTCATTTCAATGTGAACACGACTTAAAGATCAATGGAGAAGCATCAATATAAAGATCCAAGGATCCTTATTCATGCTTTCACCTCTCTTTTCATGAAACCCTAGCCTCTCTACTCTATAAATAGCACCCCTAGCCCTCCTTTCTCAAAACATCAACCCCCTTGTGGGGATCATCTCTTCCTTCTCTCCTCCATTAAAGCTCTTCTCTTTCTCTCTTTTCATCAAGCCAACCCTAAGTTTCTCTTCGAACTGCTGGCCCTATCTCTCCTTTCTTCTCCATAAGTCTAGGGGAGGTCCTAACCCTAGCACGCCTTCCATCAAATCTAGGAGAGGTCTTAATCCTAGTGCTACTATCCTTTCTCTTCTACATACCTTCTTCCATCTACTTTTCTTTCTTGGAGTTCCTAGATCAAGCCTTCCAGCCATCCTGCCGCTGTCTACATGGAGAAAGATGAAAGAATTCAAGGGGATGCATCTATCATCGGACGCAGCGAGAAGATCAACTTACTTTAGTTATCTTGTATCGTAATTTTATTTCTTTTCTTTATGTATGCTTCTTTATTTGATTAATAAAAAGTAATTTTATTATAATTTTTAAATTTCTTTCTTAGTTTCTTACAATCTATTATTTTTTTTTATATTTTTAAAATAATCAACTAAGATTCCTACGGATATGATCCCGACTCACCCTATCTACATAGTAATGAGTAGGGTTAATTTTGGTATGCTATGACATGCATCAGTCACTCACCACCGCACAGATTATCTGATCTCTACGGATCATCCACATGAAACCCTCGAATCGATCAGCCTTCCATGGGAGTGCTAGCTCACGTAGATGGCTTCTAATGGTAGATCTGATTTGATCCTCTCCTTCGATTATCTCGGACCCTTTCAATGTTTAAGATGGATTGAAGAAAATGCTGGACGGTAGAGGAAGAATCATAGAAAAATTCTCTTCTCTCTTGTATTTTTTTTCACCCAAAAATCCTTGAACAATTCTAGGTTTCTCACCCAAAGAGGAATTGGATCTCCTCTAATGCTCATGCTAAGGAATTAGAAGCCCACCCAAAACCTCACACCCCAAGATATGTTCGGCCCCTCTCTCTTCCTAATTTCTTATGATAGAATTCCTCTCTTGGGCAGCACACAAAAAACATCTCTTTTTAATGATTGCCGAACCAAGGATGTAGGATGAGATAAGGTTACGTTTAAGTTTAAATTCAAACTTGTTTTGAATTCAAACTAATCGCTACTTATCCCCATCCTATATCAGATAAAAGAGTGGCCAACCAGAGGTAAATAGCATGGAAAAAATTAGGAGCAACTCCCTTTTTGTCACACAAATCATAAGTCCTTCATAAGGAACCGGTGGGTGGGAGTTTGATAGGGATAAAGACTCTGAGTTTGAATCAAATTCAAAACTTCAAACAAAACCAACCCTACCTATCCCTAATGGGCGACAACTAAAGGGCTTTGGCATAGAATATTCAGTGCACAAACCAATCTGTGTGATGAAATAATGCATGGAGAGAAGGGAAGGTGCAAGGGAGGAAGTCCAATCACATTGGACTCTAGGGTTTAGTCAATTAAGTCTTTAATTAGGTTTCATCCAAATCTAATTTAATTAGACCTAAATAGACCATGATGAATCTAATCTAATTAGGTTCTTATGGCTTCAATAAAATCTGATCAAGTCAAAGAATTAACTAAGCTATAGTCTTAATCAAATCAAGATTAATTCTTTCTTAGCGATTAGGTCATCTCATAACCTAATTGGGCTTGTCCCAATTGAATTCAATTCAATTAGACTTGATCCGGACTTTAATGCTCAATCAAATCAAGCTAATCAGCAATCTAATTACTAACTAATCCTCCTGAATTTTACTAACACTTAGCGAATAATGTTATTACAACTATTGCATAGGGTTAATCAATAATCGTATTGACAATTTTACCCTCAGATGATTCTCAATCATCGATCTGTCAATTGATCAGAGAGAAACTTCTAATGTGTGTGACCCCATAAGTTCAAACCTTAGCCAATAGCATCAAAACAGATTCATGTATCAATCGAAGTAATCATCTAGCAATAGTATCCGACATCCGGATAGGTCGAATGTATGCAAAGCAACACTCAGAACATACTAGCATATGATTGCCTTATAATTTATCCCTTTGACCCTTGATGCTCAGGATGATTTAGAGTTTAAACTGTTAACTCTTAATAGTACATCCATTATATGTCTTAACATAATAAATTTTGTACTCCTCACAAGGATTATCTTGGCCAAGGTCTTACTAAATTGAAATATAAAGCATTCTCTCCAACACGTTGGAGTGGTCAATCCCATCTTGACTCACACATTGACTTTCCAAGTACTTGACTATGCTCAAAAATTTTTTGATCCTGAATTAAAAATTCAAATAGTCTGACACCAAAGCACAGTGAGTTGCTTGCAAGTCATCATGGTGATCTCAAGTCAGAGGGATACTTATATCCATATCTCTTTGGAGTAACTTTTGACTACAGAGTACTCTGAAGTTGGTCACGCTTAGTAAAACATACTCCTATATTTACCTATATGTCATACCAGCATCTTCATGCTTCTTAGTTAAGATGACAACCAACTCATATGGCACACAATGACCTACACTTGATACAATTATCGTTCTTATAATTAATATATCGTTTGATCGCGAACAGGTTTAATGACTAAATGATAAATCTTCCTTTATTAATCAAAATAGTCTTAAGAACTTCATCACAACACAAAAGTTCATCAATGAAGATGTACAACTTATGATAAAAAACTGTCAAATAATTTTTATTAATGATTAACTCATATACATTTACATCAATTAGCTCAATCATCAACAGGCTGATGATTGATTTTGGGATATAATTTTTAATAGTTAACCCCTCATCTTTATCTATATCACATGCCACCAAAGGGGGTTCAGCCTCCAAGCTTTCACACATAAGGAGAAGAGGGGCATAATCCCTTTCTCATCTTTATCTACAAGGGGTGGGGCAGCCTCACAAATTGCATCTTATCCAAAACAAGGTGGCGCCAAGGATCTCATCCACACACCCAACACCTCCATAGGATCTTATCCAATGAATTTACATGCCAAATAGGAGGAAGAATTCTGTTGTGGTGTCAAATAGGGATGAGGCTTTGACTGTTCAAAGCCTTAAAATAGAAGGACTCCTCTTTCTATGGTACCATAAATCTATATTAAATCATCATAACTTCTATGAATGATTTAAATTCAAATGACCTTTGACTTTTCCATATCCTAACCATTAGGTGGCACCACATGGGCAAGGCTTTGACTATTCAAAGCCTTAAAGCAGAAGGACTCCTTCTAAGCCACCATAAATCAGATTTAATTCACCATAACTCTTACGATGATTTTAAATAGCATTTGACTTGATCAAACCCAATCCAATAGGGAGTCCCTCTCCAAATAGGATTGGGTTTAACCATATCCTAACCATGTTCTAGAATGGCTCTCCTAAATCCAATAGGATTTCATCAAATCCTAACCCAATTGGGACTTCACAAGCTCAATTGATTCATCTAGGATTTAATCCCTTTATTGTGTGACCTCATAGGTCCAATTCTATCTGATAGTGAGATACATTATGATCTCCATCAACAATATCATTGAAACTCCTTTCAATGGATTGGAACTCTTTTCAATTCAATCAATTGAGAATTATTGATTACCAAAATAATTCTTAATGATCCTATAATCCATAAATGGCACCTAGCAATATATAGTGGCAATTCAACAGAACTGAAAACAAACCTCTAGGAGCAGTTACCATATAGTCCGATTCTTCTATCATAAGTCTCGACAAGATGCAAGTCAAGAAAAACTCATCAAATCCGTTCGTCTGTCATATGTCAGATTCAATCAACTCAAATTTGTGTGAAATCTTATAGAAACTCTTTCCATCATTCACCTGCCATGGCCATGATCTTTAGGACTCAGTGTCATAAACTATATAGGACACTCTCTATCTATAAGGATCGAAAGATCCCATTTAGGTGCAACTCTATTCCTACAATGGACCTCCTATAGCTAACATACACCATAAGATTTTGAATGGCTAGTTAATCAAGTTAGTGATTGTGCAGTCAAATTACAGTAACCCCACTATGAATAGTCGAGGCACCATCGGTCAAAGAACTACCTGCATAACTATAACATCGAGTAAGTCACTGACAAGTGGATAGCCATCCAAGTGACTTCTTGTATTGATCATGCTCAGTACCCTTGATCTATATCATGCATATGTACTTTCGCTCTAGTATCTCCATACTGTAGACACGAGACCCATCTACCTGATAAGAAAAGTGATCTATGCACTGATTTATCTGGATCAATCACCATCTCTATGATAATCCATCAATTTGGAGCATTTAAAAATTGATCCCAAATAACACATGCCTCAAATTCTCAACTCTTAAAAAAATATGTCATTGTCAGGTCAGCTCCTTAGATGATTCATAGACATATATTAATACACATAATATGAATGAAAAAGTAACCTAATTTTATTAATTTAAAAAATTTAATTATGAAATTAAATCTCAGAAAGTGTACATGTGTTAGCTAATCTGGCTTTTAGGACATACATCTAACAATCTTCCACTTGATCTAAAGTCAATTAGCCATAAATCTAAGTTTCATCTTCTCAAGGTGAGCTTCAGCTTCTGTTGGCTTGTGGGTTAGCCATGTTATCTGTAGAGTCGACTCTCTGCATCGATGAACTTCTTCTCGAGATATTCATAAATCAAGTAAAATCATTGCTCGATATACTTGGACTTTTGATGAAATCTTGATTTCTTAGCAAGCACTATGGTACCATTATTATCGTAGAAGAATAGAACAACATCTGATAGCATCACACCCAATTCTATAATGAACTTTTTGAACTAAAAATCTTTCTTAATAGCCTTCGATGCAGCGATGTACTCTGCCTTCATGATGGAATCTACAATGATCAGTTGTTTGAAACTCTTCCAGCTAACCACACCACCATTACACAAAAACACAAAACTTAATGTAGACTTTCTATCATCAATACCAGACATGAAGTCTAAGTCAGTGTATCTCTATACTCATAAGTCTCCTCCTTTAAAGATCAAGAAGAGATCCTTAGTCCTTCTTAAGTACTTAAGGATATTTTTCGCAGCAATCTAATGTTTCTCTCTTGGATTCGACTGATACCAGCTCATGACACTTACAGTAAGAGAAATATAAGGTTGAGTACATAGCATAGTGCACATGAGGCTCTCTATAGCAGAATCATAAGGGATCTTGCTCATACACTGAATCTCCTCGGGTGTGCTAGGAATTGTTAGATGTATATCCTAGAAGCTAATATAGCTGACACATTGTAATAACTCTAGGATATAATTTTATACTTAATACATTGATTTGATCAATAAAAAGATAAATTTATTATTCATTCAAGTATGATATATCTTTGAATCATTCATAGAATTAGTTTCGATGCATATTCTCAAAGTGTTAAGAATTAGAGATATGTATTTAATTCCTAAATGCTCCCGATCATAGGATCATCATGAAGACGGTGATCGATCTGGATAGACTGATACACAGATCATTTCTTTTGAGATAGATGAGTCTTTGATTTACAGTATAGAGACACTGGACGATAAGTGCAGGTAGTTGTTAGAGAATAACTAGTACTGAGCGTAACCATATGAGAGATCATTTGAATTTTTACTCAATCATTAGTGATCATCTTGCTGCTATAGTTATGTGAATGGTCATTTGATCTGAGATTGTACTACTATCCGTAGTGAGTCTGCTAGAGTTTGACTGACACATAAACATGGATCTCAATGAGCCCTTGTAGTGGATGTTGGCAACAGTTGGTCCATTGTAGGGATAAGATGCACATTAAGATGAGATCTATCAATCTTGATAGAAAAAAGTAATCCTATAGAATTTGAGAGGCTAAGTCTGAGAATCTGTAACCACAGTAGTGTGATTGATGTGAAGGAAAAATCATCTTTTTTCTTGTAGGATCTTCCAGATCTAATGAGATCTGGGATGGAATATTTTAAAAAAAAATTATCCTATGATATTTCAGATTTAAGATCTATTAGACCTAATTCTTATTATCTAATATTTGATCTAAAATTAAATCTATAACTTAAAAAATAGAGAAATACCTCTAGGATAACTAGATTACCCTGTAGATGATCGCAGCAATGCTCGAGGTTCTAAAATAGCCACGCAGTCGCCTGGCCTCTACCAATATCCACTCAAGTAGCATCTGGATCGTCTTCTTCTCATAAATCTTTGCTCCAAAAATCAGATCTAGATCTGATCTGCAAGATCTTCAAAAGATCTTCTAAAGCTGGAGTAGCAGCTTCTCGACAAATTCCTGCAGCCTTCTGTTTAGAGAGCCACCACGCCTTGGACAAGCACCAGATGGATGTCCAGCTTCTTGGACATGAAGAGGGGAGAGAGAGGAGTAGAGAGGATGTGGAGAAGTAGAGGGAAATCTCATTTTTTTTGGGTATTGAGCAGAATCTCTTCCCTAGGCACAGATAGGGTTTAAATAGACCCTGCTGCGCCATGTAGTGCCACATCATTCGACCAATCAAAAAATTCTAAATAATTCTGGAAAAATTTTGATTGGTGGAGTGATGTCATCTGATCATATCAGATAAGAATTCCCATAATCCCTCCTACTGTTGGTGCCAACACTGGATAAGCACAGTGAGATTGGCACCCCACAGTCCAAGTCGATCAAGGGATCAGAGTCCTCATCTCATGGGACTCTATCCTTATCCACTTGGGGTGCATGCCCAATCTAATCTTGGCACCCACTTTGAGGCCTAATTTAGTAGGTGGATACTCCACAAAAACTCTTCAATAATCTCTTGCCAAGTAGCCTTCAGTTTAAGATCCATAAGTCAACGTTTGACTGATGTCCTAAAATAGAAATGGCAGGTGACAGGAATTAGCAGGTGTTGTCTTAAATTCATCTCATAAATTAAGACAAGGCCTTTCTGAACTGGACTGGCTTCAGTCAAACTGAGAGAAATCTTCTTAAGGTTCTCTGGATGAGTCAAATCATATTTAGCTCAGTCGAGATGAAAAAGTTTGCACGAGGAGAAAGTTAGGCTCAATCGTGTACTAGCACGATTTTCTTGAACCTAATTGGATCTAATCCAAATCAATCGAACTGGGCTAGCTCAATTGATGACATCCAGACCCTAACTCTTATTTGTGTGACCCAGTTAGGTTCATTTTCATATGGTAATGAGATATGTCATGATCTCATCATCGACATCATCGAAACTCCTTTCGATGGATCAGAACTCTTCTGATTCAGACTATTAGAATGATCGATCATCAAGATCATTCTAATTGCTCTCAAAATCCATCAGTGACACCTAGTAGTATATGGTGGCAATCCATCAGAAATGAAGATGAACCTCTCGATGCAGCTACCTGTGTGATTGAGTTCCTCTATCATGAGTCCCGACTGAATTAGGGTTAAGGTAAACTCGTCAAACTCAACATCAATCATATGAATCAATCGATCGATCCAAGTCCGATGTGAAACCTTAATGATAAACTCTTTTTCATTATTTCACTCTGCCATGGCCATGGGCTTAAGGACTCGATCTTTTGATCATCATAGGACTACTCCTCTCATCTACCGAGGTTGATAGATCCCATCTTGATGCAATCTGGTTTCTACAATGAATATGCTACAGCCAACATACACCTCAGGGTTTTAAATGGCTAGGAGATTGAGTTATGGTGTAGTCAAACTATAACACACTCAAGGTAAACTGTCGATGCACCTCAGGTCAAAGAACTAGACACACAGCTGCAGCATCGAGCTAGTCATCGATGAGAAGGTAGACTTCCTTATGACTGCTCGAGGTGGTCATGCTCAGTACTCTCATTCTCAATGAATATCTGTACTCTCACTCCGATGTCTTTACACCGTAGTCTCAAGATACATCTATCCTAAGGAAGCGATCGTACACCAACCTTCCGGATCGATCACCATCCTCGTGATGATCCTATGGTCAGGAGCTGTTTATGAGTTAGTTATGTAAAATCATACCTTAAATTTTCAATTCTTAAAAATATGAATTAAAATTCCTACTAACTCAAAAGATGTATCATAGACATAATGTACACAATGTGATAGTAGAATAACCCTTTTATTTATTTATAGTTAAAATTATAAATTTGCCCTTACACTTGTACAGAAATGTGTCAGCCAATCTGGCATCTAGGGTACACATCTAACAAACTCCCACTTGACCTAATGCCAATTGGCTACATATCTATGTCCCATCTTCTCAAGGTGGGCTTCGATCTTCTGCTGGCCTAATGGCTTTGTCAGTGGGTCTGCCACATTGTCTGTGGAGTCAACTCTCTTAACCTCGACATAACCTTTTTCGAGGTAATCACGGATCAGATGGAATCGTCGCTCGATATGCTTGAACTTCTGATGAGACCTTGGCTCCTTAGCTAGGGCTATGGCACCATTTTTGTCGCAGTAAAGAGGGATGGCATCTGATGACATCACTCCAAGCTCTGCGGCAAACTTCTTGTACCAGAATGCCTCTTTCGTAGCTTCCAATGCAGCAATATACTCTGCCTCCATGGTGGATTCAGCAATCACCGTCTGCTTGGAACTCTTCCAGCTAACTGCACCACTATTACAAATGAACAGACTTTCAGATATCGACTTTCGATCATCTATATCAGACATAAAGTCTGAGTCTGTAAATCTCTGAATCTGGAGTTCTCCATTCTCAAAGACTAGAAACATATCCTTAGTCTTTCTCAAGTACTTAAGAATACATTTCACAGAAGTCCAGTGCTCTTCGCCTAGATTCGACTGATATCTGCTTGTGACACTCATAGCATGGGCTATATCAGGTCGTGTACATAGTATGGCATACATGAGGCTCCCTATTGCGAAAGCATAAGGGATCTTGCTCATGCGTTCAATCTCCTCAGGTGTGCTAGGGCACATCTTCTTGGAGAGATGAATGCCATGTCTAAAAGGTACTAAACCTCTTTTGGAGTTTTTCATGCTAAACCTTTTTAGCACCTCCTCTATCTACATCTTCTGTGAAAGTCCCAACATCCTATTTGGTCTATCTCTATAGACCTTAATACCCAGTATAAAGGATGCCTCTCCTAAATCTTTCATAGAAAACTCCTTAGACAACCATATTTTGACTGAGGTCAACATGAAAATATCATTTTCAATTAGGAGGAAGCCATCTACGTACAGTACGAGGAAGATAACTGCACTCCCACTGACCTTCTTGAACACACATGGTTCCTCCTCATTCTTGATAAAACCAAATATTTTGATCACATCATTGAAATGAGTATTCCAGCTCCAAGATGCTTGCTTAAGTCCATAAATGGACCTTTGCAGCTTGCAGATCTTGTGATCATCATCACTGGATGTGAAACCAAGCGGCTGTTCCATATAGATATCTTCCTCAAGATATCCATTTAAGAATGCCATTTTCACGTCCATCTGCCATATTTCATAATCAAAATAGGCTGCAACAGCAAGCAATGTGCGGATGGATTTTAGCATGGCTACGAACGAGAAGGTATCCTGATAGTCAATGCCTTCGCGTTGACTATAACCTTTCACTACGAATCTAGCTATGAATGTCTCCACATTTTCATCTGCACCTATCTTTCTCTTAAAGATCCATTTATACCTAATAGGTACAATACCTATAGGTGGATCTACCAAGTTTCAGACATGGTTTGAGTACATCGAGTCAATTTCTGATCTCATTGCCTCTAACCATTTCTCAGAGTCGATATCTGATATTGCCTCATCATAGGTCTTGGGGTCATCACCATGAGCCCCATTTCCCGTGAAAAATATTTTCTCTACTTCCTCTTCTATAGTACCTAAGTACCTTTCAGGAGGATGGAAAATCCTAGTTGATCTACGAGGTGGAAGAGGTTATGTTAGGACTGGTTCTAATTGATTGGGTTCCTCAAGTTCTTTAGCTCGTTGCTCTTGGGAGACATTCTCCTTGAGCTTAATTATTCTTCTGATGCCACCATCTTGAATAAACTATTTTTCAAAAAAAATAGCATGTCGATTCACAATCACATTGTGATCTTCCGAAATATAGAAATAGTATCCTAATGACTCTTTAGGATATCCTATGAACCGAGCTCTAAAAGATCTGAACTCTAACTTGTCTGCCTGCTGTCTCCTGACATGAGCCGGACAACCTCAAATTTTGAGATGACTCAGACTTGGCTTCTTACCATGTCATATGTCATACGGTGTGGTAGGAACGATTTTAGAGGGAACTCTATTCAATACATATATTGCTGTCATGAGACAATGTCCCCAAAGAAACTCAGGGAGGTCCGTGAAGCTCATCATGGAACGGACCATATCTAATAGGATCCGATTTCTCCATTCTGAAACTCCGTTGAGTTATGGCATTTCAGGTAGAGTCTATTAAGAGACTATGCTATTATCATTAAGATAGTCTAAAAATTTTCGACTAAGGTATTTACCTCCTCGATCTGATCGAATAATCTTAATAGATTTTTCTATTTATTTTTCTACCTCATGTCTGAATTTTTTGAACTTTTTAAAGGCTTTAGACTTATGTTTCATTAGAAACACATACCCGTACCTAGATATATCATCGATAAAGGTAATAAAGTAGATATAGTTGCCTCTAGCCAGCACATCAAATGGGCCGCACACATCTGTATGTACTAGGGCAAGTAGGTTTGCGGCCCTTTCCCCATGTCCCACAAAAGGGAGCTTTGTCATTTTGCCTTGAAGGCATGATTCACAAACTGGATATGACTCAGAAATCAATGGACTTAATAGCCCGAATTTCTTCAATTTGTTAACCCTGTCTTCCGCTATATGACCTAGCCTTAGGTGCCACAAATACCTATCATTTAGACTATCTCTAGGTCTTTTAATTCCTATGGCATTCACATTTTGCTCGATATTAAATATAGCTACATCAATATGTAGCTGATAGAGATCATTAATAAAAAAATTATTTGCAACTTTATTATTTTCATAAAATATATTACAATGGTTCTTATGAAATCTAATCACATAGCCTTCTTGTGCTAAGCACGAAACAAAAATCAAATTCCTGCTTGCTGCAGGCACATAATAACAATCTCTAAGAACTAAATCTAATCCTAACGGTAATCGTAGAAGGTAGGTTTTCACGGTCACAGCGGCAACTCTTGCTCCGTTCCTGATGCATAGGATCATATCCCCATCCCTCAGCCTCCTGCTCTCCTCAAGACCCTGCATAGAAGTGCACAATGAGCACTAGAACCAGAGTCAAGTACCCAACTGGATGTAGAGAAAATCGTAAGATTAGATTCTATAACGAGCATACCTCCAGAAGGACCATCCTTCTTGTTCTTCAGGGTGGTCAGGTACTGAGGACAGTTTCATTTTCAATGGCCGTCTGAATTGCAGTAGAAATATTTTTTCTTTTCAGCAGCCTTCTTCTTCGGTTCCATCTTCTTCCTTTTTTCATCCACCTTCTGCTTCTTCGCAGACTTCTTCTTCTTTCCAAAAAATTTTCTCTTGGAAGAAGTCCGCTCCACAGTAAGGACTGAGTCTTTTGAACTCTTCAAAGAAAGCTCAGCTGTAACCAACATGTTCATTAACTCAGCCAAGGTACACTGCATCTTATGTATATAGAAGTTCATGATGAACTGACCATATGCATCGGATAAGGACTGAAGGATCACATCAATCTAAAAATCCTTGTCTAAGATGATACCGAGCTTCTCAAGCTCCTCAAAGTCCTTGATCATTGTCAAACAATGATCTTGGACTGACTGCCCATCACTCATTTTAGCCTTAAAAAGTCTTTGGCAGACTTGATACTTGGCTGCGCGACTTTATTCACCAAACAACTCTTGTAGGTGAGCCAACATTTGGTGGGTAGTCATAATATTCTCATGCTAGCACTGCAAGTCATCAGACATTGCACCCAACATGTAGTACCTGGCTTTGTTATCTTCAACCATCCACTTTTTCAGAGATGCTCTCTGTTCAACAATCGGACGTGCTGGCATGGCAGGTGGGTCCTGATCCAAGACATGAGTCAGTTTCTCGAAACCCAAAAAAATTTGTAGTTCCTCAATCAGTCTTTAAAATTAGGTCCAGTCAATCTATGGGTGTCTAGTATTTTGGTCAGGGGGTTGGATACAGACATGTTTCCTGTAGAAAGTCAAAAGTTTCCAGTTAGATTTTATAATCAGACTTAACCAATTTGTTTAGGGGTTTCATTTTTAAATAAATTAGGCTCCCACTATTTTCTCAGATCCCTACACTCCTTAGGTAGAGATGCGAAAATCTTCATGATTAGTGATTTCTAGTGGGTGGTGTGGTCTCACCTACTGGCTCATCACCTCACCTAACAGTTATTGGTGATGGGTCAACCGATGAGTGGACAACCTTATCCAATAATTCTCTAATCATGATGCACCCAAAACTTGATCTCTAATTCATGAAGCTCACCGTGTCCGAAATAGTGCTCCAATCTTTAGTTAAGTCAGATCCACCATTTGTACGAACTAGATTCCTGATTGAGTCCCTCATCGTATCCGAAATATTGAGCACAACCCATCCTCTAATCCGTAGCATCCAATGCCTAATGGACATGGTTTCATCTTCTCGATGCAACTAAACCACTATAACCAACCGAGAACAATCAACCCCGAGAAGGGCCCACACATCCACAATGGTGGAAGACTTTAGACTTAATATTTTCTTATGGAGATTTAATTTAGATCTCATTAAACTTGACTTGACATAGTCATAACAATTATGACTAACTTAGTGACATGGGTTAGCTCGAATTGTTAGCCACCTCAAATCAGAATTGGGTCGACACATATGGCCAGGTAAGTGAGACCGGTGGAAGGGATATGTCATTAACTTGACAAGAATGCATTCGAGTCGAATAGCTCCCAATTAAAAACTAGTCGATCACATCTGCCCAACTTACCTTAGACACCAAATTATCGAACCAGAACCAATTGGGTTAGCCTACAATCCAGGCTCTAACCACTGAGCCAAATTAGGTCTTAACTTGATCGAGTCATATCTAAATGTGATTCGATCTTGACCTAGACATAATCCTATTAGGCTGGTCAATCATTAGCTTTCATGATCCCACTTAACCAACTTTTGATTTGGTTTGATCAACCGCTAGACCTAATTTAGCTACCCAAGCTCGAATCCAATTTTATGAAAATGACTTAGATCTGAAATTCTCAATTTTAGACCTAATTTAATTTTATAAGCTAAATTCATTAATTAAGTCTTGGGTTCATAAACAAAACATGTAAAATAAATCCTAGGGTTTCAGGATCTAGGGTTTTGCAGAAAAGTAAATTTTAGTTTCTAATTAAGGATGAACGTGCAGCACCCCTACACGCCATAAGAACACCCCATTGAATGGGAGGAGAGGGTCTTAAACCCTACTTTATTCTTATGACCAGACGACCATGAGAAATATCTTAATCAGAAATATTGATTTAACTACAAAACTTGTTAGATCTAAGTTACATATCACATATATAATTTCAGATCTAACTTATACATGCTTTGTATACATCTCATGTATTAAAATCTGATCTAATTAGCATGCTTTTAGATCTGATACATCACATGTAATATCTAAAAAATAAGATTTAAATTAAACTATTCAATATAAAATCTATTCTAGACAGTTACTAGAATAATTCTACAACTAGTCTAGGCATGCAGCAGATCAATCTTATAAATTAATTAAATTTTATTTTTTATTTTTTAATCTGAATATAATATTTATAATATCAGAAAATTAAAGAATAAATTAGATCTAATTTATATTTTAATCATATTAAAATATAAAATTTCAAGACTATTCATAGTTTAAACTATTCCTAGTCTAGTCATACATCTCATACATGTTAGATCTACCTAGATTTAATTTTAAATTTTTTGATTTCAGATCTAATTATATCTAATGTAATATCTATAATCTATTAATATTAGATAAATAAATATAAAAATTAGATTTAAATTAGATCTGAAATAGAGCCATCAATCTGGCTCTGATACCAGTTGAAGGGAAAACCATCTTTTTCCTTGTAGGATCTTTCAAATCTAATGAGATCTGAAATGTAATATTTAAAAAAAAAATTATCTTACAATATTTTAAATCTAAGATCTATTAGATTTAATTTTTATTATCTAATATTTAATCTAAAATTAAATCTATAACTTGAGAAATAGAGTAATACCTCTAGGATAACTAGATTACCCTATAATTGATCGCAGCAACGCCCGAGGTTCTAAAATAGCCATGCAGTCATCTGACCTCTATCGGTATCCACTCAAATAGGATCTAGATTATCTTCTCCTCACAAATTTTTACTCCAAAAATCAGATCTAGATCTGATCTACAAGATCTTCAAAAGATCTTCTGAAGCTGGAGCAGCAGCTTCTCGATAAATAACTGCAGCCTTCTGTTCAGAGAGCCACCACGCCTTGGACAAGCACCAGATGGACATCCAACATCTTGGACGTGAAGAGGGGAGAGAGAGGAGTAGAGGGGATATAGAGAAGTGGAGGGAAATCTTGTTTCTGCTGGGTATTGAGTAGAATCTCTTCCCTAGTCGCAGACAGGGTTTAAATAGACCCTGCTGCACCATGCAGTGCCATATCATTCGACCAATCAAAAAATTCTAATTAATTTTGAAAAAATTCTGATTGGTGGAGTGATATCATCTGATCATCTTAGATAAGAATTCCTATAATCTCTCCTACTATTGGCACCAACACTGGATAAGCACAGTGAGATTGGCACCCCACAGTCCAAGTCGATCAAGGGATCAGAGTCCTCATCTCATGGGACTCTATCCTTATCCACTTGGGGCGCACGCCCAATCTGATCTTGGCACCCACTTTGAGACCTAATTTAGTAGGTGGACACTTCGCAAAAATTCTCCAATAACCTCTTGCCAAGTGGCCTTCAGTTTAAGATCCATAAGTTAACGTTTGACTGATATCCTAAAACAGAAATGACAGGTGATAGGAATTAGTAGGTGTTGTCTTAAATTCATCTCATGAATTAAGACAAGGCTTTTTTGAACTGGACTAGCTCTAGTCAGACTAAAAAAAATCTTCTTAAGGTTCTCTGGGTGAGTCAAATCATATTTGGCTCAGTCGAGATGAAAAAGATTGCACGAGGAGAAAGTTAGGCTCAATCGTGTGCTAGCATGATTTTCTTAAACCTAATTGGATCTAATCTAAATCAATCGAACTGGGCTAGCTCAATTGATGACATCCAGACCTTAACTCTTATTTGTGTGACCTAGTTAGGTTCATTTTCATATGGTAATGAGACATATCGTAATCTCATCATCGACATCATCGAAACTCCTTTCGATGGATCAGAACTCTTCTGATTCAGATAATTAGAATGATCGATCATCAAGATCATTCTAATTGCTCTCAAAATTTATCAATGACATCTAGCAGTATATGGTGGCCACCCATCAAAAATGAAGACGAACCTCTCGGTGCAGCTACCTGTGTGATTGAGTTTCTCTATCATGAGTCCTGACTGAATTAGGATTAAGGTAAACTCGTCAAACCCAACATCAGTCATATGAATCAATCGATCGATCCAAGTTCGATGTGAAATCTTAATAAAAATTTTTTTCATTATTTCACTCTGCCATGGCCATGGACTTAAGGACTCAATCTTTCGATCATCATAGGACTACTTCTCTCATCTATCGATGTTGATAGATCCCATCTTGATGCAATCTGGTTCCTACAATGAATATGCTATAGCCAACACACACCTCAGGATTTCGAATGGCTAGGAGATCGAGTTATGGTATAGTCAAACTATAATACACTCAAGGTGAACTGTCGATGCACCTCAGGTCAAAGAACTAGATACACAGCTGCAGCATCGAGCTAGTCATTGACGAGAAGGTAGACTTTCTTATGACTGCTTGAGGTGGTCACGCTCAGTACTTTCATTCTCAATGAATATCTATACTCTCACTCTGATATTTCTATGCCATAGACTCAAGACACATCTACCCTAAGAAAGTGATCGTACACCAACCTTTCAGATCGATCATCATCCTCATGATGATCCTATGGTTAGGAGCTATTTATGAGTTAGTTATGTAAATTCATGCCTTAAATTTTTAACTCTTGAAAATATGAATTAACATTCTTACTAACTCAAAGGATGTATCACAGACATAATGTACATAATGTGATAGTAGAATAACCCTTTTATTCATTTATAGTCAAAATTATAAATTTGCCTTTATACTTGTACAGGAATGTGTCAGCCAATCTGGCATCTAGGGCACACATCTAACATGATGAAAAAGAGTTTTTATAGAAGTCACAACTGGACTTGAGCTAATCGAATCTATCATATGATTGATGATGAGGTTTGATGATTTATTCATGACTTGCCATCAAGTCAGGACTCACAATAAAGGAACTGAATCATACATTAATTATACCTAGAGGTTCATCTCAATTCTACTGGGTTGTCACTACATACTGCTAGATGTCACTGGTGGATTGTGAGAGCTCACTAGGATTATTCTGAATCGATAATCTTTGATGAGTTAGAGTAGAATTGTTCTGATCCATTGAAAAGAGTTTAAATGATACTTTGATAGAGATCATTGTATATCTCACTACCAGATAGAATTGAACCTATCGGATTACATAATAAAAGAATTAGGTCTAAAATTAGCAATTGAGCTTATGAAGTGTTAATTGGGTTTAGAAAAATTCGATTGGGTTCAAGATAACCTTGCTGGAACATGGTTAGACCCAATTCTTCTTTTCGTTAGAATTTTTTATTTGATAAAATAATTCAAACTTAATTATCTACTAATAATCTACATGAATTAGATTCATGAGACTCTAATTGTTGGGTGTTTAAGGTTATGGATTAATTAAATTAGGGTGCAAGTCTCTAATTAATTTTTCTTGATAGTTATTATGGGGTGCCATCTTGATTTGATCAAGTTGGGCGTGTCCTATGATTAGAGGACTTATTAATCTGATATGGGGTGTCCCTTAGGTGCATAAGAGGGTGTGTTTAATTGAGTGCAAGGCCTCTAAGAGTTGGTGCCTAATAGGATTTCTAATGTAAGTTAAATAACTTAAGTTATTAGAAAATCCAATGTAAGTAGGACTTGTATTATGAGATTGGATAGGATTCAATCCTCATGTCTATTTAAAGGAACCTCTCTTAAGGTCTCTAAAGCATCCAAACCAGCAACCCTCCATGCCCAAAAGCTCTCCCCATGCCCTCTCTTCCTCTCACTTCTACTTCTCTCTTGGGCGTCCCACACGCCCCCATACTTGGGACGTCCCAAGTTCTCCACGCCAAGGGTGTTTGATACCCCAATTAGTACTAGTTCCTGATATCTAGTAGCAGCACAAAGCAAGGAGAAAGGTTAGAGAAGAGGAGAAGAAGAAGATCAAGAAAAAAGATCAAGTGTTGATCGCGATCCAGGCTTTGTTCAGATTCAGCAGATTGAATTTTCTTAGAAAAAAAATTTAAAATCTAGAGGGCTATTCCAGACTGATCCTGAGTGGATATTCATAGAGGTCGAATACTTGTGCATCTAGAAATTTTTTTTTTTCTTTCAGATCCATATTCGAAGAAAGAAATTACGAAGCAGGTATGTGAATTAATCACAATCTGAATTTCAACATATGTCAATTTCAGCACATGAACTAGATCCTTATAGTTTTATATTTTTATGCATGCATAATTTAGATTAAAAATATTTTAATCTTGTATTTCACTGTGATGTTTAGAAAATAAAATTTTAAAACATACATGCATGCTTCAAACCTCAAATTTCAACAGTGGTATGAGAGCCACGGATTTCATATTGCTGAAATTGTTATACATATTTTGAAAAGGATATCAAAATTTGATTTTTTCTTGATACATGAGATATATAGATAAATTTTAAAATCTAAAATTTAATTTTGAGCTTGATTTTAGAACATATATTTGATATGTGAAAGTATGCATAGATCTGAATTTTGATCTAGAAAGAGTTTTAGTTCATGTTTATATGATACATAGATGCATGCATAAAATCTAAAATTTTATATGATTTGAATTTTGATTTATATATGTGATATATGATTGCATATTTAGATCATAAATTTACTTTTGATATAATCCATGATTAGTATATGGGATATATGATATCATGTTGTAGATCTGAATTTTATTTAGATATAAATTTTACATACATATATGTGATATATGTTTGTATGTTAAATTTAAAAATTATTTTTATAATTTAAAATTTATATTCATGTAAAAAATTTAGATCTAAAATTTGATTTTAGAATCTGAAATTTGTGTTTGTGCATGAGGATTTTAGTTATGAAAAAATCATAAATTAGGTCATATAATAGGATTGCATCTAAGATTTTTGATTTGAGTCATATAGATCTAATTTGATTAAGTAATTGATCGAATTGAGTTAAGTATTGATTAGGATCAGATCAATTAAGTTATATGATCATACAATTATTGTTGATCAAATCGTTTAAGCCTTATGTGTAGAATCGATTAACCTAAGGACCTAATTTAGCCTCGTTGGGTTTGAGTCTGATTCACTAGGGTTAACCTGTTTAGACCAATTGACCCTATTGATGTCTAAGGCAAGTTAATGAGATATGGTTATTTAATTAGTTTTGTTCACTTACTTGATCAATTTATTGGTGTTTAAGGAAAGTAACGAGGGGACCCCCACTGATCTCCACTTACCTGACCAATTTGAAAGATTGGATCTTAAATTGGGTTGCTTAGCGATTTGGTTTAGCCCATGCCAATTAGATCAGTCATATGATGACTGATTAGATAAGACCTAAACCTAAACTTCTTTACAAATATTAAGTCCATAGGTCTTCCACCATTGTAGATGTGCGGGCGTGCTACCGATATTGATTATTCTCGATTGGTCACAGTGGTTCAGTTGCATCGGAAACACGCAACCACTCTATTAGCAAAGAATTATTCCAGGATAAAGATGGGATTGAACTCAATAACTGTTAGGTGAGGGACCCAATGACGGCCTTGCACCTGCTTGTAAACGATGGGTCGAGCTTAACTAAGAAGTGCGGGCAATAACTGTTAGGTGAGCCCACATGACTTAAAGATCAAGTCACTGCAACATGTTTAGAGAAGTATCTGGATAAAGAGTTGCCTATGCATCGGTAAGCATGTTATCAATAATTATTAGGTGAGGTGCATGTTATCGGTGGGACTGCAGCATCTACTAGAAATTCTTTGTCACGTTAGGGTTTTCATTTTTTTCTCGAAGAGTAGAGGGATCCAATAAATTAGTGAGAGTCATTATTTGTATTTTAAAGTCTCTAAAAGTAAATATAACAATTAAGTATAAAAGTCTAACTTGAATCTCTGCTCTCACAGTTAAACAATATCAGCCTCGAACCCTCTAGCCCTCATTCTTGAAACCAATCATTTGATTGGTACCAATTATAAAGACTGACTCAGAAATCTCAGGATTGTCCTGACCTCAGAAAAACTAGATCATGTACTCGACCAAAAACTCATAGTGCTACCAAATCATCCTACTACTGAGCAAAGGATTGCTTTTGAAAAGTAAATGGATGAAGATAGTCGGGTTAAGTGTTATATGCTGGCGTCTATGTCAAATGAGTTGCAAAGCCAGCATGAGCATATACCTACTATTAGGGCTATGATCACTTACTTGCAAGAGTTGTACGGTGAGCAGAGCCGCACAGCATGCTTCAAGGTATCTAAAAGACTCTTCAATCTGAAGATACATGAATGGCAGTTAGTCCATGATCACTGCATAACAGTGATCAAGGACATTAAGGAGCTTGAGAAGCTCGGGCTAGAAGTACAAAAGAAATTAAAGATGAATTTGATCCTTCAATCCCTTACAAGTTTATATAGTCAATTTATTATATAAATTTTCATATGAACAAGCTCGATTGCACTATACCTGAACTGGTCAAATGTTGGTTACTATGGAGGAAACTTTAAAGAGTTCAAGCGATATTGTTCTCACACTGTAAGAGCGGATTTCTTCCAAAAAAAAATCTACTGAAAAGAAGAAGGTAAATCTGCTAAGAAGCAAAAAAAGGAGAACAGGCCAAAGAGTAAGTTCCTATCAAGGCCGAAGCCAAAAGAAAAAATATTTTTACTGTCATACTGAAGGCCACTGGAGGAGGAACTATCCAAAATACTTGGAGAGCCTAAGACCAAAAGGGTAATAAACTTTCTGAAGGTATTCTCGTAATTGAATCTAACCTTACGATTTCTTCTACTTCTAGTTGGATATTAGACTCTGACTCGAGTGCTTATATATGTATCAATGCAGAGTCTGATAGAAAGTAAGAGATTGAGGGAAGGTGAATGATCCTTCGGATCGATAATGGAGCAAAAATTACTGCAAAGACTGTTGCACTTACCCTCTTCGATTATCGTTTGGTGTTAGATTAGATTTAAAGGACTGTTATTATGTTCTTGTAGCTAGTCAGAATTTGATTTTCGTGTCTGTGCCAGCATAGAAGATTTTAAATTTATTTCAATAAAAATTTTTATTTTATTTATTTATAAAATAAATTA